>NW_009730327.1:17499-89892 GCF_000703405.1 Apaloderma vittatum
CAAACTTTAAGTTCTGATTCAACTACACTATTTCAGAAGGAGATAGCATTTTCAATGTTATCATCATGCCATTCATGGAAAACTATTCAGATACTAAGACAGAAAATAGTTTCACAGCTAGAACAACAGAATGTCTACAAACAAACATGGAGCAAAAACATATCTGAAATCTGGATAAAAAGGTAGCAACAAGCACATCTAAGTTACTGCCTCCTCAGCTGAGTCACAAACTAAGGAATCGGATCTGGTTCTTGAAACATTACTTCCAGCAAAAACAGACAAAAGGAAAAGAAGGAAACTTCACTCCCCCACACCCTGTAGGAATAAAGATATCAAACTGCACATCACAGACTTACAATCAGTAGTACTGGAGTGGCAGTGAAAAGGAAAGCTCAGACACCAGTCACCACAACTAGACATAGTCTGCACAGTGCCCAGCAACTACCCAAAACATCCCAATTGCTTCAGCCATTTTCTTTTGTATGCTCCTAAATAGACATTGGCACACACTGGTTAAAACAAGAGGTTATCCCAAAAAATGCATAAACCTACCGATGGTATGGTTCAAATGTCGAAAGTTTTTGTCATAGCAACATTAACAACTCTCAGAGAGCCAGTGCTGTAAGGTTCTGCATGAAGCACAAATTGGAAAATGTGAGTTCATGCCATCTTACACCTAGATAGAGGGGACTGACCACGTACCAAGAAAGGAAAAATAACAAGTCTGGAGAAAGGCCCTTTTGGCATGTGATTTAATAACTTATGGGTCCATTACCACAAGCCAAGGAACTCCTCCTGATCCGGAACTCCCTGCTTAGCACACCTGCTTGCTCTGAAGGAATCTTGTTAGGGTTTCACATATCACTCCATGGGAAATCAAGGAAATGGATTCCAAAAAGAGCTAACAAACATACGAAACACAAAGATCCTACACCAATACAGAGCTCTGCAAGTGTCAGGGGCAGAATTTGCATTTTACCCACTTGTTGCTCTGTGCTGTGATCTCATCATGAGATGACACTGTTACCTGATGACCAGTCTTGTCTCTCTAGGGCTCTGCTGCTCGTCTTCCTTCCCTTGCACCAGCTACACCCAATACCATGGAAGCCAAATGCCATAAAGTAATTTCTGTTCTTTATATGGGAAGGGAAGCAATGAATCTGATTAGAACAACCCTTGGAGAGCTTTATGTCTTTCCATTGTATTTTTAACTGATATTGAAAAAGTCACATTTGTCTGTAATGTCTGACAAACAAGAGAATTGCAGCAATCGAAAATCAAAACTAATTTTCTGGTAATGCTATGGCACTAGCAGAAATTTAACTCTTTCTTTTAGAAGTTCATGCTCAAAGCACAGCTTTTTCACAGATCCAGACAGCTCGCTCACAGAGTGCCATGGAACACTATTTTGTTAATACTATTGACATCCCAGCAATACATACGTATCTATCATGTAGATACTGTTACATGTTGCGGGGATGTCAGCTTAGACATTTCTTTTTGGTATGCTTACAAGCTGCATTTTCTCTGATGGGTACATAGATATCTATGTACATACATACCTACATATGTAAGTTGTTCCTTTAAGACAAAAATGTGCAGAGTCCATATTTCTGGCGTTCAGATATGCACACAGTCCATCCGAGACAGTGAGCTTAACAAGATAGTTTACAAATGCAAGCACAGCAACTTGTCTTTGTCATGGAAGAGCAGTTGGCCACAGCGATAGTAACTTGATAGTAACTTGATAGTAACTTGATAGTAACTTTTATCACAGGACAAAAGCAAAGCTTTAGTTGGAAAGGCTACTATCAGTTGCAGCTTCAAGAAAACCAGCATCCCTTCTGTGATGGAAACCCATGGGACATTTGCTGTCAGAACCCAGTGGCTACAGATCTTTGGAGGTCTGTAACCAAACAGCTCATGATGGGTGTCCCATGAAGGTGCAGCAGTATCACCTTCTTGCTACAGGTATTCAGAAGGTACTCATGTCTGGCTGTGAGGGGATGTAAGTCTGACCCGTCATGGCGAGATCACTTTTTATGAATGCACATCTTCCATCCATCACTAATGTTGTTTGACTACGTCCTCCTGATCCACCTCATCTATAGAAGCTTCTAGAAAATACATTTTGATGAAACAACTAGGCAGACAAGAAACCACTACTCACTGACAGAATTATCCCCAAATATTTGAATTGAGTAACATCACAGGATGCACATTTTCTGCTACCAGTTTTCAAGACTAAAATTATGTGCTGAGCACAGAATCCTATGGTACAGCTTAAGAAAGCAGTGGCTGTCAGACTTTCATAGCACTGGATCCTTATCAGGGCTCTCTTTTCAAGCCAGATTTATGCACTGTTTAATTATATGTGCTTGGCTGCTCTGCTCTACACAGCAGCATAAGCATTCTATGAGATGGTATATTTTGGATAGCATCGCACTTGCTTTGTTTCACAACGAAAGCAACTATCTGTATGGAGTCAGCACGAGTATCAGAGGGTAAGTTAGGAACCTAAAGACCCTGCCTGTATTCTGCCAGCAACTTCTGCTCACAAACACAGGAAGGAAAGGGAATACAAGCTACCCTCAAGGAAGTTCTTTACAACCCCTGAAAAGAGCTAGGAAGATAAATGTCGTATGTAAAGTATTAGTAACCCTGTCTGACATTTCTGGCAAGTCTCACAGGCAAACAGGAAATAATACTGCTACCCAAAACATAATTTTTAAATCAAAGTTGCCAGTTATTGCAGCATTTATCTGAGACTCACCTATAGCCCTCAAAAGACTGTTCGCATCCTCTCCTTGACATTATCAACTTGTGTTATTTGCTGCCTCCCGAAATGTCAGCTGCCTAACCTTTCCAGGCTGTTCTTGCACACAGTCTGTTTTTCCAAAACTCATTAAGTATAGCAAAGACCTACAGTCCTGTGTAAATCTTGCAATCAAGCCAAGCTGCAAAGGGAACACTAAGATGTTTGAACCATCTCAGACTTTGTGAACTTCTGATTCCTTGCTGCAAAGGTCTGTCCTCATTGTTAAGCTATGAGAAAAGGTATTTATTTTTTAAAAATATGTTCCATATACAGTGCTACTTACAACTAGTCATTTTTTTAATCTTATTTTTTGGAATGGCTGCCCCCATGTAACTTGTATAGATTTGACTAAGCTGATCCTGAAGGAGTTGGCTCCATAGTGAAGGGTCACTTCCTAGGAAAGAGCAGGCTTAAATCTATTGCCCCTAATTCACATGTTTTTAAGCATCAAAGTAATTACGCATGTCGTTAAAACAACTCAACATTAGGATTCCATAAATGCCACGAATACAGTTCAGACCTTCCCAGTAAATCGGGATAGCTGGAAACACACACACATCTCTGAGAAACAAACTAAAAATAATTGAAACCCCTTTCACGTTCAGGTTTCAATTCTATTGACATCACCTGTGAAAGATTTAAAAATAGACTTTAAATATAAACAATCACTGCGCAGAAGCTGTGAATCTTACAAGCCTTGCCCTCCATCTTGACACTTTAAGACACCACACAGCTGAGTCTGTTTTAATTTCACAGCTTATACTTTCCATTTATCTAATATTTACCCTACAGTAAAACCATGAGGTCAATAAGCTCCAGCTCACCTCAGTGTTTAGATCCATAGAAGCAAAGGCTTTATCCTAAAGTTTCCAGCAACATAAAGCGGGGGGGGGAATAAAAAGGGAATTTGAACAATTTTTAAGTCCACAGTACTTGGTGCAGTACAAGGGCAGCTAGCTGCCCCGTGCCTCAGGCCAAAAATTTATACTCTGTACTGAATGTACCCTTCCCAGTAGAAGGCATTTCAGAGTGCCTTCCAGTTGCTGGAATGGTGGCCCTGGGGAGAAATTCAGCATTCTTGCAAGCTGCACTCATTAAGGGATTTTAAGGAATGGGTATTCTTAACTAAAGAGTTAAGTAAATGCAAAAGTGCTTGCAGGAGGCTGGAGCCCAAGATTCAATGGATCCCTTCAGAGAGCCCAAACTAAGTTGTTAGATTTCTAAATGCTGCAGAAAGCTCAGATCCCTGCAGCAGAGCAAATGTGCTGACCTTACATGGCATCCCCAGAGCTGGAGTGGAGGCACAAAGAGGTCTTGCCTGTTCTTGGTCTTGCTCAAGAGACGAGAGCCAGGTTTGCCATCACCTCCCTTGCCTACAGACAGTAGAACAGCCATGCGTGGTGTCATCCCTTTCCAGGACTGAGACCTTTGCTTAGAGACAAGGAAGTGCTGCTAGGATTGCAGCCTGATCACAGAGACATAGCCAATAAGCAAGTTACTTATTTCTTCCTTTAGTTTCTTTTAATTTGTAGAATTTATGATTTATTTTTATTTCAGGGTACACTGTAGCACAGCCAAAGGGCTCTGCCAAGTTGGAGAAAGTAAACCTGTTTTATATTTCCTGAAGATGATCAGCACAGATGGTTGGGTAAGGATTATTATGCATTATGAAGGTTGAGCAGCGGTAAACACCGACATTTCATATTATAGGTGAAGAAGGAATTGAACTACTGTAGTTTATGAGAAACATCTGCAGGAACCTGATAATAAAAATGATTAATGAAATCAACACAGGTGAGGATTTTGGGGGTTATTCCCCACATCCCCAAGACTCGAAGGAGATGCCATACCCTATCAGGTACTGTGAGACAGCAATTAGCCCCTTCCTTAAATTCTCCAGGCTGAACGAGCCCTTTAACCTCAGTCTCTCCCTGTACATCCCACGCTATGGCCAGGTGGCCACTTTATCCATGCTCTACTGGGATCTTCCCAGTTTCATCTCTCCCTTGTTCTGTCATGGGAAGATTGGTGTAAACCTGTACTCAGTAGTCTGTCAGCTGTACAGGGCTGTGCAAGAGAATTCAAACTGGGCAGACTTAAAAATAGCCCAGAAAGTTCAAAGCCCTCGTAGGCAAAGGGCTCATTGAACATATCCAATCACCACATTCATTTGCCCAAGTAGCATCCTCTAACATCCACATAATTTAGCAAGTGTGATGAAAATCAGTCTGTTTCCCAGCCTGAAGCTACAAGGGCACATGACCAGCAGATTTACAGCTCTCAAAGCAACAGATCTGAACCCTCACTGGGAAAAGTGGTTTTGAACACAACACATTTAATTTAGGACCTGCAGAGCCTGTTATGATACAATGGGTATTAGGCACCTATTTCTGTGGCCACTTCAATTATTATTTTGTTCTTGAATAAGGTTTATTCAGAAGGCCCTTTACCAATAGATGGCAAGCACTGTGTTTGGAAATTTACCTTAATTTCATCACGAACAAGCCCAGCTGAAGAACAGGTGTAATTGTATAATTTTTTGAACAAGAAACTTGCTAAGAGCTAATAGTGCTTCATACAGGGCTGGAACAGATTTCCCTCATTCACTCTGGAGTTCATACAAAACACAGATATTTAAGCACCAGTTTCTATGGCTACCATCATTCTACTCGTTATCTCCAAGAGATTAGCCCAGGGATTCTCTTTAATAGGTGCTAAGAAGGGAAAGTCATGATGGCACACTACTACTTGGGATACGATGGGTGTTAGAAGTAAAGTGAATTATTTTTAAACAACGCTGTTTTCAAGACCCTCTGTGCATCAGCCAAACATCTTTGTGCTTTTGGCTCACAGTTTGTCATTTACGAACCCACAAAAAGTTTTGCAGAGAGAAAATAGGGAGCTGAGTCCAGAGCTCCAGCCTAAAAATGGTTCGATACACTGTGTGCCTTCACCTCCCCCAGCTCTGCTGCTCCAGCCACAGGAAAGAGAGAAAAGGTCAGCAAACTGAAGACTTGATGTCTAAGGCTTTAATTACAAAAAGCTTTCATTTTATATGTTGGGGGAATCGGCTGGATGGCACAAAGGAGATTTCCTTTAAGAATTAGAAGACCATGAAATGATGAATTTATCAATTTTGCTTTTATGCCTGCATCTATGGCAAGAGGGAGTTGGTTCCAAGGCTCCAAGAGGATCATTCTCTGTAGAGCCAGCTGAAAAAGGAGCATCCCTCTCCCTGAGGAAACCCCCAGACTTCAAAGTGTGGTTTCATTCCAAAAGCAGTCTGGAAAGCCAATATCTTGGAAACTTTCACAAAAAGAAGGAAATTTTGTTCCACTGTTATTAAAAAGACTACTGGAGCACTTATATAATTTTGGTTTTGATACAGAATTTTAAAAATCAGAACATTGTCCAAACATCCAGAGAATTTCAACAAAATTACATGAGAAGCTACTTAGTCAAGTTTGGTTTTGGTTGGTTTATTTTTCCCCTGAAGTCCTAGTTTTGTGGCCAAAGCACCAGAGAGACCTTGAAAGCACTGAGTCGAACTTGAATTCTGGGTTAAACCCTGTGCAAGCCTCCAGTTCTTGCAGGCAGCTGAATTCGAGAGGCTCAGGAGAAGCGTCTCCACCTTGCACCAAGAGGAGAATCATGGCAAATAGGTGATAAGTACCAAGCATAAAATAGTCCAGGACATGACTGCAGACTTACCAACTCAATTAGAAAGAATGACAACTTTCTAGGTGCTGCTCACCATATACTCTAACTAAGGCTTGTGTGACTTTTCCAATCAGCATTGCACAACTGCTGCTAGAATGCTTGTAGGCTTTTAAATTGCTCCTGAAGTCTGAAGGGGAGACTAAGGACGTTGCAAAGTACCGACAAGAAATTCACAGGAAACTAGCTCCCATGAAACTGCTAACAGTCATTCTATAGCTGGTTAACAATAAAAATTTTTAAAAATACACACAAAAAAACCTCTCGCCTCCCAAAAAAACCACACAAAACCAACCAAAAAGCCACCACACCACAAACCTCACAAATCCCAGAATATTAGTTCTTGAAGATTTTAAGAGCAGCTGTACATTTTGGAGAGTTTATAGGTCCTGCAGGAACTTCATAATGGCTTGAAATGTTTAGTTATACCTTACATAATTAGTCATTAAATATAGCCACTTTAGTATAGTCACAGTGGTACAATACTTTAACAGCATTTAAATCTTGTCAGAATGCAGCCCTGTTGTGCTCAAGATTTAACACTCTGTTCCCTAGCAAAAAACGCTTCCACTTGCTCTGTGTATGTCAAAGTAAAAATGAATTTTTAAGGAAAAACTTCATTTTCAACTTCTAGGTTGTTACTATGCAAAGAACAATAGAGTTTTCTTACATAACAGAGCCCCCACTTCAAATATTGATAGAAAAATACAGGCTGTAGGAGAAAGCACCCAGTCTCACAGCGTAACAAAAGGCTATGCAAAATAAAGACATCACCTCTGAACTCCAGTAACCTAGATGAGCGGGTTAATTAAAACTTCAGCCATCCCTTAAACTTCCCTGTGGCTAGATACAAAACTGATTCTTATAATAATTGGCTCCAGAGGCGAAGACACGTCCTTTTGTGCTGCAAACCCCAGAGTTAGCACAAGTATTCCTGGCAGCTGCAGACAGGAGAGCAGCAGCTGTAGCTGCTAGAACCTGTAATCCAAGGAAAACTGAATGCAACCACACACTCCTAGCTTAAACTTCAGTCCTATAAATCTTTGCTTTTCTGCAGAAATAATTGTCTTTATGCCTATTTCCCAACAGCAGTTCTTGTTAATAATTTTATTTTTCAATAGACTTTTAAGAAGCTTAGATCACTGTAGGCTCCCAACATTAGCAATAAATCATGATAATACCTAAAACAATTTAAGACAAGTGACAGATGGCAGATGAACCCCGTGCCCTGGATTTCTTTTGTATCCCTGTTAAATAGATTTGGAGAGGCAGAGCCTTCCTCTAGTGGCAGGCTGCATCTCTGACAGGATAAACTTCAGCCTACTAACTGGCACGGAGTACAAACCTGCTGGTGATACATGCATGGAGGTCCCAGGTGATAGACTGAATGAAACAAATTTCTGCATAATTGCCTGAAGATTTGGACTGAAATCCTTAACCAGAGTTTTAATGACAGAACAAGAATTCTGCATTCTAACATTAGCAGTTCTGTGCTGGCTTTTGCCTTTAAGTATTGGAGATGGCTTTTGACTTGACTTCTTTGGTGCAGTAGTGAGGCCATGCTTGCATCTAAAGGGACGTTGCCATTAAGGAAGGAAAGGTGGAGAAGTCAGAAAACACAGAGAGGAGAAGAAAACTCCACGATGCTTTTGTGACGTTTCAGAAAATCCTTGCTTGGTGGAGGAGGCAGGAGGGGAAACCACAGGACAGGCAGGGAGAAAGTTTTCAGTCCCCTGATTCTGCACAGGCAATAGATACAGGCACCGCTAAATCCAGCAGCAGAAATGTCCTTTTTGTGGCTGAGTGGATGGATGACAGCAGACAAGGCCGATATAGTACCAGCAGCTAAATCACCTCAACACTCTGGCCCAACGCACTGTCTGCACGCCCGAGTGACAGATGGACACTCCAGCCACCTGCTCTAGGGTTTCTTCTCCTGTAGAAAGGGACATTTTGAAAATAGAAACTTCTTCACAGGAGCAAATTCTCCATATGTCTTTCCAAATCCTTTCCTTTCTATACTGCGTTTGCATGCTCCTACACTGAAGTTTGGTTGCCTTGTTTGAAGGGGCTTATTCTCCTGACTTGCTAATACCAGTCGTGACATTCACTTGGATCTACAGCACTTCAGAGAACATTGCTGTAGTGCTGGACATAGCACCTGAAAATGCACATCTCTCTTCATACTCTTGCCCTCTTATTTCCACTGACAGTGAACTATGCAACAGCCTATATATTAGTTTTTCCAGTACCAATGTTATCACACTCGTAAGCTACCATGAAACACCTATTTTTAAAGAATATTTTGCTTTATGTCAGGCTGGCCTTGGGTAGAAAGGTAACTTGTCCTCCAACACCTAGAACCATCAGCAACTCTCAAAAATGCAACCTTCTCACACACACATCCAATGAGGCTATTTTTTCCCTATAAATAAAGAATTTCTTCTCAAGACAGGGAGTCTTGACTCATTATTAGTGATATCAGAATATTCCAGGCACTGCTAGTCCAGATGATGACAAAACAGACCGCCATTTCAGACTTTATTTTCTATACATTGCAAAAGAAAGCTCTTGCACATTTTTATCTTGTCTTTCAGGAAGTCAGATTATAACAAATTGGCATCCCTTTGTGTAATACATTACTGCAAGTTGATTGATTAGTTCTAATACAGATTAACTCAGTAATAATAAGTGCAATTATCATGTTTTATATAATCTTATGCACATCTGCCATCTCTGGGATGACAAGAAAATAGAATTTATCTTCTTTAGTGTAAGTAAGAACAGATATCATATAGTTTTAATCAAAGAGCAAAAGGACCAAGTTTTCGTATCTATTTCTTCTAAAGCACCTCAGGATTACGGAAGTCAAACAAAGAGTTCAACAAATATCCCTTTTCAGACATACACTATTTTCCCTTTTAGCTACAATAAAGATTTGTATTTGTCAGAGAAAGAACCAAAAACATTGTGCATGCATTTTTCTTAAATACCCTCCTAGAAGTGACCATGAGTCATTCTGAAACCAACAAGCCAAGAGGAGCTGCTCACAGTTAAGCATCTCCTCTGCCTGAATAAGGTTATTTTCTGTGAGATACCAAAGAGCAAGGCCAGGTGAACCTCACAAACACAGCAGGAACCGAAGAGACAGCATGCTTGAATCTAGCTTAATATGACTAAAATATGTTTTTAGGACCCTGACCCGTATTCATCAGCTACCCACACCACCTATAGGCAAGTGGCACAGACAGGGCAAGCACAGCACTGGAAGAGGAGAGGACATAGCAAACAGCCAAACACTTGCCTATGCCATCCTTGCTGAACAAAACACATGATAGTGCCCAAACGCCTCTCCCCTACCCACAGCCCAAGCGCTTGGTGTGAAGCTGCCCCAGCCACACACCCTGCCGGGCTCTCTGCCCCCAGGTTTGGGCTTCCCCTCCACTCCGGACAGGTCCCAACAGGGAAAGACAGCAGTGAGCAGAAGCCATCATTTTTTACTAGGGATTTGTCTCCCTACTAGGGACAGTAATGTGGATGGAGAGAATAGTGGAAGGACTAAACTCGGGACTGTAATGACACTAGTTGAGGCTGACAAGCTGAAGTGTTTGGGCAGCTAGCTGGAGCTTTTCAGAAGAAAAGTAACTTTGAACAGTCACTCAGGCGATGGGGGAAAGGCTAGATGTGTTCCTATAGCTAGTAAACATTACTCTAACCCTAGTTCAATTGGTTTGTTTCCATGTACATGCACACTTCTGTATACCCTTCTCCTACAAATATTATCAGTGTTTTCACAGGAAAAAAAATCTTAAATAGAACTGAGGTTTAAGAAGTTTTGGCTTTTTTAATTCTTCCTACCCTGGAGAAAAAGGTCGATTGTCTTCTCTTGATTTCTCCACTTTTTAAAAATTTACATTTCCAAGAATAAGCCAGAGAGAAAGAAAGAACAGTAGCATCAGCTTAACTAAAACAGCTGTTGAATATTTATTTTCCTTTTCTCTGCACAGAAAGTTGGGTGCAGCTACAGTGGTTGCATGATGTGTGTGCTGAAGACAGGAGCTCTGTTGATCTGTAATTTCAAGTGAAAGAGCATCTATTGCATTTCTGTACTTGTCAGTGTAATTGTAATTCAATATTTGCATTGCAATAACTTCTAAGCAATCCCATCGAGATTCATTCTCCTACGCAACATAAAAACACATTGAACCCAAAGAAAGCTGGATGGCTGCCAGACCCACCTTGTAGAAGGGCTCATGATTTAAAGGCTTAGCCTACAACATCATTTTTGTTAAGACATGTACATCTGCCACTAGCATAAGGTCCTGAACTAGGAAAGGTGAAATGAACAGAAACAAGAGTTCTAACGTGTTTTTTTATTGCGTTCACAGACAGACTCTGCAATTAGGTCCCTGCAGTAATCAGCTGAAGCCAGCGCGGTTCAACACAGAGCTCATGTAGATCCAGGCGCCAGCCTGAAGCCCAGTGAAGAGGATGATACAAGCACTATCGTTTTGGCTAGCGGGGTATTTCCTCCTGCACTCTTATACGAGCCAGCAATCGCTAATGGTTCTCTCACTTTTCCATCCCCTGCCCTACTTTCCTCTCTCTCTCTCTCTCGAAATGTCACCTTCTTAACATTTGAGTTTTTACCACTTTTAAAGAAGCAAAACACCAAAACATTCTATAATAACTTACTCTTAGAAAGGGAGAATAAATAAATAAATACATTACCTTATCCTATGGTGAGATGTCTAGCTTTGAAAACCAGTATATTTCTTGATATTCCACAGGCAAATACTGTATTTTTCATTCATTAAGATGTTGTAGCAGAACACCTTTCAGAACTCTGAGTGATTAAAAAAAGCTGTGGACATGGTGTGCATTTACACCTACCTAAACACAGCTTTGAGTGCACTTATCAATACACAACGATGTATGTACATACAAACATATACACTCCCCTGAGGACTTTTATACTCAGGGAATTGAATTCAGGCTTTGAGAGCCTAAAAAAAGCAGCAAAAAACCACAGTTACAAAAAATCTCAGCAGGAGAACACTGGGGGAGATGCCCGTCTGCCCTCATATCTTTCCCCAGGATGCATGGGAGACTGAAGCTCCTGAAGTTCAGTAAATCTCATCAGCTTCAGCAAAGCACAGAAGACCCAGAGACCCCTCAATATCTACAGAACTAAGGACTTACAAATTACTAGACAGAGACAAGAAGCCCAAATCACAGCCCAGCAAAACTAGCACCTACACCTTGACTCATATTTAACAAACACACTGATCAGCATAACCATCAGCTGTGTCAACCCTGGCCACCACCATCCATAGGCCATTAAGCCCAACCTCCTTCCAGATAGACTAATTAATTACTATTTTGCAGCACCTTCCCCTGAGCTGGACTCTGCTGTTGCTAGATTACTTCACACTGAACAGAAAGAAAATTTGTGCTGCAAAGAAATCTGCTTGGAAGGATTTGTTTTTACACTGAATAACAATAGTAAAACAAACCTCCCAGAATTACCTTTCTGGTGGCTGAAGGTTGTGTAGTGTTACACACTTGTGGCCTCAGCTGGAAGCAGAGGAGAAAAACACCAGCCCATTTCGTGGACCACAAACTTCCTCCACAGTTAATGCTCACATTAGGTCCTACCATATTCAAGCAAAACCTTTCAAGCTTCAGCTGGTGCTCAGATGAGCCGTTAGCTCAGATGGGCTGTGTGGCAGCAGTGACAGCAGGTTTGCAAGCCACAGCCTGTCTCTGGCACAAAAGGGTGAGCCAGCTCTCCATGGGTGCACGGATGAGGCTGTCACAGTCCTGCCCGGGCTCTGCAGCAGGTTTCGTGACGCAGAAGTACAGGTGGGTTTGTTGGGGATGAAATGGGGGCAGGCGGGAATCCAGGGCTCCCCATCCAGGAGCAATGAACCTGGACATCTGAGCACCAAGATCTTTTCTCCTTTCTCTGCAAACTGCCAGGGATGAGTGAAGGGCAGCCCTGGGAGCAGCTCCCTACTTCTCACTTGCCACCAAAAACAAGCACCCCATTATCAGTCCCACTTTCAATCTTCCCATGAATTGGTCTGTCAACAGTAAACTCAGCATGGTTGGCAGCAAGGCCACAATTTGCCTTTTCCTGAGACCAGTATAGGCTCCTGCACAGTTAACGTGGCATAAACCCCCGAGTCCAGACATTTGGTTTATCCAAGGGCTGAGAGAAAGGAAGGAGTCAGTCTCTCCTCCTCAACCTTGACGCAGCATTTCTAATAACGTGTATCACCTCTGACTGAGTCCTTAAAAACACTTTTCTTAAGCTAAAAGTTGTCCTTTAATGCTTTTCTGCCCCATCACATTGAATTAACATTACCAAGTGGTTTAAGAAACAATAAAATGTGCCCAACTTTTTTTTTTTTTGCAATGGGAAAACACTCGCAGGTGGTTTCTTACATTGGCCTTCATTGTGCACCATCCAAGTCAGTGAAATATTTGCTGCCTCTTAGCATCCTTCTTAGGCTCAGAGTTTTACTTTAAGCAGGCAAGATTCCAGTTTGGCTTCCTGACCTCATTTCAATTAAATCTGAGTGGTAGAAGGTGTGTGTTTTATCATTAGACAGCAAGATTGCCATTTTAACAAAATAAACCCAGAGATATATTAAGCAAAATGTTTGCATCAGCTGATCAGCCTATTCCCTTCAGTAATATTTGCCTTTCCCCCTCAGAGCACCAGCTGGCCTCTGGCAGAAGAAGCTTAGGAAGAACTGTTCTGGGTTTGTTTAGTGTAAGGTCTTTTATCACAGGGACAGAAGAGGAGTCTGTTGGGGACAGCTGGCTTAACCTGGCTTGGGAACCTTTGCCTTCAAAGACTGTTAGTGAAAAGTCGTAATTCTTTAAAGCTGTCGGTTACTCAGTCAAAAAAAGCACGACATCTGAAATAATTCTACAGTTAAAAGAGAGTATTTTAGAAGATAGCAATAAGTATATTGTAGAGTCACTGGAAAGAGAATAAGATGTTTCCTGTCACACTGACAGCCACAGAGATAAAGGTGCAACAGGCCCCTATAATGTTCCTGTCAGCTGTGGAGTTTAACTTGATCTTTTTATTTATTTAAACATGAAGAAAATACAATTCTGTAATTTTCTGCCTTCCTCTGAGATGAATAAACTGCATTTTTCCCAAAGAGATAACAATCCAATGTCGATTACAATGACAGGTGCCAGGCCTAGTAGTCCTTAAACAAATTAATTCCATTAAGATCTAATGATTCTCTGTTGTGAAAATGCACCAAAATTATTGCAGTGTCTGTGCATCTGACAGAAGACCCAGGCTTTCAAAGTGGTCATGAATACTATTACAAAGCAGCAAGCAGGAGTACCAGTTTCATCTGAACAAAGGTTCTCGTTAAAAACAAACAATAAAAAAGCCGCAGCACTGTTTTTGTTTATTTGACAAGCAAACAGAATTTCTCAGATTTCAGCACTTC
This sequence comes from Apaloderma vittatum, assembly GCF_000703405.1. Classification (NCBI taxonomy): domain Eukaryota; kingdom Metazoa; phylum Chordata; class Aves; order Trogoniformes; family Trogonidae; genus Apaloderma; species Apaloderma vittatum. The sequence goes on from NW_009730327.1 coordinate 31,519, forward strand.
AGTCAGCCTTTGGGTAATGACTGTTCCTCCTTCATGTCATTTTTTCCTCCTGTCGCTTCTGTGGTGACAGCTGATCCTCCCGCATCTTCTGACATTGGCTGCAAGCAGTCCTCCAAAGGTCCCCATGGAGGACGCTGCAGCCTCACAGCGCTTGTTGGCTGGTCATAGCTGCTGGTTCGCAGGGTGTTGCTCTCCAGTTCTCCACCCCTCTGCATCAGATGCAGGAGAAGACAGCTGCGCAGCTGCTCCTGCCATGGGCCTGCCCTCGCCGTACGCCCCAGTGCCGTCTTTCAGTGGCTGTTTCCGAAGCCTGACAAATACCAACATGAGCTGTGTTTTTGCCGTTATCCAGCTGCACCTTCTAGCCCCTGCAGAGTTGCTTTAGTTGATACAAAGCTCTTCATTTTGGAAAATCAGTGGTGGAGGTGGACTGCGGAGCAGCCCGAACTTCTGATGACCAGGTAAAGCCAGGAAAGACTGTTTTCTTCTAATCAAAACACAGAATTATAGAAAACCTAGTGATGGTATAAGACTCCAGGTTTTAAACTACTGGAAAGAGATACAGGTTTACATAACTGAAGATTTAATTTTAAAAATCTCATCCCAAGTTACTGTGGAGATCAAAAGCATAGCTGGCCTCAGAAAAGAGACTGGTGAGTTTCTGGTGGACGCAGTTCACTAAACTCTTCCTTTAATCTGCTCTCCTTGAAAAATATTTTGTCTTTTATCAGGGACAGGGAAGAGCCAGACAACCGCAAATCCCCAGCAAGTGCTCCATCAAACCTTCAACTTTGCTGCAGCTAATTATCTCTCTCTGGCACTGAGTTCTTATCAGGGGCTCAGCATTTCTTTGCAAATAGGGGAAGGATACACTCCTAATTCCTCTGCATGTCTCCAACGCGTGCCAGCTCTGCTTATCTATGTTCACAGAGGATTTCAGCAGTGGTTGTAGTGGAGCTGGTAATCCTGCCATTTAGAAATGCCACCATCTCCTTGGCAAGACATTGGTTTCATACCACCAGGGGCTTTATGGCACAAGGGAGGTCAGAGATAACACCAGCACATTTAGGACTAGCCAGGGGCAACTGGGGGCACCAGAGCAGCCTGCAGAACAGCTGCAGGGGTTTGGTCTGTTCTCCCTAGTGGTGAGTGATAGGGCAAGGGGAAATGACCTTAAGTTGCGCCAGGGGAGGTTCAGGTTGGATATTAGGAAGAATTTCTTTACTGAGAGGGTTGTCAGGCATTGGAACAGGTTGCCCAGGGAGGTGGTTGAGTCATCATTCCTGGAGGAGTTTAAGAGACGGGTGGATGTTATGCTCAGGGACATGGTTAGTGGTGTTGGTAGAGCTAGGAAAAGCTTGGACTCGATGATCCTGAAGGTCTCTTCCAGCTAAAACTGCTCTGATTCTATGATGCCATTCATTTCTTAGCATCTCGTGCAGCTCCTTCTGTGCATGCTGTTAAGAAAAATTCCTCATAGAACATTGGGCTAAAGATGAACTAATTCTTGAATTCTGTATCCATTCTTCTCTAAGGACAGTTTGTCAAGAGGTCATTAATTTGCTACATACTTGGGTTGCACATGTTGAATTATGTACTGAATATATGCATATTTTAAGTGAAGTGGAAGGAGGCAGCATCCAACAGCAAAGGAAGAAAAAAGAAGGAGGTTTATGAAAATGAAACCACTTTATTTGCAGCAGCTCTGAAACCTTATTAGAAACTTTTCAATAGAGTTTGGTAAAAAAAAATCCGAACTGCCACACCTGCATAACCATGCAGGAGTTACACAACAAATCTTTTTCATTTAGTAACTGTGGAAAAGTGCATTTTAATATCCCAAATTAAGACTGTGCTGTGATGCCATGCAAAGCTATTAGAATAGCTTCAGGAAGAACAGACTGCAGGGCTTTAACATTTGCAAAAAAGGAGTACATGAGGAATGCTCAAAATCTCTTCCTTAATATGATGTTTCTCTTCCTCCAGCATATTTTCAATAATAGTAGCATTTGAACATTTCCAAGCTCTTCCAAAAATTACTACAAATAAATTTTTAATTACCTTTCTAAAAAGACTTCTCCATTACACCACAGAAGAGCTGTAACTTACACAAAGAAGCCTTGGAGACAAGCTGTATTTCTTTGTATGGTCTTCACCTCACACAGTGAATCATGTGCTGCTGAATTCATTCTCCCCATTGTACACCTTAACCTATTAAACCATTTTCCTCTGGTGCCCAGGTAATTATTTTGTACACCACTGGCTTTAACTAAACAATACAAGAATTTCTTTTTACACTCGAGCAAACTGCTTCACAAATCTAGTAAGTCTCAAGTCAGGGAAAGTTAACAACTTCTGCATATTGTGAGAGTGAAGAAGCCACATGAATCCCACCACAGTACCTACACCCCCAAAGTGGGTTGAAAGTCTTGGGCTGTGAGCACAAGTGGGCTGCAGGAATGGACAGGGTGGACTTGCTGTGTTGGTGGCAGCAATCGATGGAGCTGCAGGAGGAGTGGGATTCACCGAGGAGATAGAATGAGCTAGACCAGCAACAGTTGCCAACCAGCTTAGGGAGTCAGTGCCAGTGGCGCTGAAACAAGTTCAGAAATGCCGTCCTCCAAAAGGAAGGAAACTGCTGGAAGTGCAGCATCAGAAAAGTCCTTTTAACATTTTCACAGCTATGTATTTGTGACTAAATTAAGTCAGATGTGTCAAATTCTTCAATTATGTATCAGAGATGCACAGTGAGACTAGATAGCTAGAGGGACAGGCTTTTCGCCAGGAAAGGTTGTCAAGCTCCTTGAGCAGAGAAGGAAAACACTCAGTGAGAAGTACCCATGAGGAAGGATACTGAAAAACAGAGTTAACACAGAGCAAATTGCTACAGAAGACACCTCACAAAACAAGTTGCTTGGAATTGACAAAAAAGAAATGTGGAAGTCGCGGGAGCCTGAATAACTCCAGCATTCAGAAAACACTGAAAGAAAATGAGTAATTTTGTACATTTGGAACCATGCGTAAGTGAGGTCCACCCAGCAGATGCATAGATGCTGTATAGCAGGAGGCAGCACAGGTGGCAGAACAGACTTCTATGTGGGGCACCCTGTCTGCAAGAGCTGAAACACCAAGGTTAACTCTTTCACAGGAAGCAAATTGCAACCAAATGAACCCATGGTTTGAAGAAAGTCAGAATTTTGAGTAAAAAGTAGAGAAAAGGAGATTTTATATGAAGGATCTAATTTTTACCATGGGAATTACTTGATTTTGAACTTGGAAAAACAAACAAACATCACAGCTGAAAATAAGAGTCTGTTAGATCTAGAAGGGAAGAGCTAATAACAGATTTATTTCTTTTTTAAAGGGTGCTTAGTTGTGGATTTGATTTAGAGAATGCATACAATAAAGGAACAAAAGATCTACACAAAAGTAGTTCTCAGATGTCTTTAATGGAAAAGGTAGATTTTTAGCACTCTGCTGCTCAGTAATTCATACTACCAGCAATATCCTTTGTCACTAACTCCATAAATATTTTTTAAAAGTTTACTAAGTGCATTTAATAACTAACTGAATTTACAATCTGTAGCAGGAAGAAGTAGCAAGTTACTGAAGTAAATATTTAGAACTTGAAATGTTTGATAAAAACAATTACATTCAACTAGCAGGACACATTTTTATCATTATGATTGAAGCTCAATACTTTTAAACAATTTTCAATGTTTCTGCCACAATCCCCTAGATAAGCAGAGCTCAGTATGCACTTCCAGTATGCCATATGGCAGCAAATACTGTTACAGACTATTCTGTGGTTTAAAATCTGTTCCTGGTACTTTTTTTTTGCCTAGAATGTATTGCAGCTTCCTGAAGGAATTCAGGGCAAAGTATCTGTTGGCAGCATCCTGAAAGGATAAGAACAGATCAGAACGAAAGGCTGCAGAAAACATTTGACAGGACTCCAGAAGCAGAACTGAAATCTGAGAGATAACTTGAAGGACATATAAATAGTACTGCTAGGAGAAAGACTGAAAATAAGATACAACTAATGCAGAAGCATGCAAGCATGGTGAACTCTGGAGGAACGTTCCTATCAGTCTTGTCAGCCTGGGCTTATAACCATATCCTTGTACAGAGTAAAGGAGCTAGAATGTCCTCCTGAGAAGAGACTTCTCTGCTTTAAAAGGTTTAAAATGAAGCTACCATCCTTGCATGCTTTTACATAAAAAGACAGAGCAAGTTTTCTACAAACACCTCAGAAGACAACATAAGGTACACTATATGTGCAAGAATATGATGAACTTTGTGTGTGAGTGACATATGCACCCAGAAAACTTACTGACCAGCTCTGGCAGAAATTGTCAATACTGCTAAATAGAGAAGAATTACACCTCAAGAAAACTGACCTTTTCCCAACTGTTACTGTACAGCTCATCAGCACTGTATAAATTACGATATTAGCTGCTGATGGCAGATGTGCTCCTAAGAGCACCTGATCAACCTGCTCTTGAGAACCATACTAAAAATGACAGAAAGCATGCAATGTCCATGTATGAAAATTAATGAAATAAGATAGAATGCATTTACAGAAGTGATAATACAACATAGCTGCAGAAAGTCATTAAAGCTTATTCTCTGAGTGGCTGTGGAATTATTCACCAAGTCTATACTACCAATTCAAATTACCATGGCTTTCTGTAATTGCTGACTTACTATTAATGGGTGAGAGAAAAGAGCTGCCAGAGGTACTACAGCCTGACCTGCTTCTAAGGACACATGAAGGTCACAGTGGCATCCAAAACAAAAGAACACCCAAAAGAACAATCATGTGATCTACTGTTCTGGACAGTACTTGGTTTTCTCTGTCAACCCATGTGAGACTTCAGCATAGGGAAAAATGTAAGACAGGCTTGGTTTAACAGAATTATCTGCCATCTTCTTCCTTCTAGAAATGAGGATGCATAAGAATAGTCCATTTTCTTCAGTATCTTCACTTAAGGGAGCAAACCTGAAAGCCCTGTAGAAGCCCTTGAAGGAGTGGAAAGTAAAAACAACCAAGAGAGATTAAAAAATTGCTTCTCTCAGAGTAGCCAGGACATAAAGCATACCTGGAAGGCAAAACAAGCCTGGAAGGCGCTGACAAGCAGTCTGCATAGCTGAATGAGTTTTGCAACACAATAGTAATGCTAGATAATTTTCTGTTGGTAGAATGGAAAAGAAGTAAAGAATGGCTACGGTTGCTTCGAGAAGAGCCACAGTTTAGGAGAAAGACCGGATCCAAACTTTTTAAGCCAGGAGATGAACGCACCGAGAGAAAAAAATGTGGTGTGAACACTTAGTTTTGTCAGGCTCTTGTTAAGTTTCTTTTCTCTTGTAAGCTGTATTTAAAATCTCCTTGAACCTTGCTCCCAAGAAGTTGAAGTAAACCTACATATCCTGCGTTCCAGACAGGGGCTTCAGCAAGATGACCTCTTTCTCCTTCAGTAAAGAAAAAGTAAGAGAAAGCCTTCACCAAAAGAACTTAAGGAAAATTATTAAATTTATGAAAGAGGGTAATTTTGCCACTTCCCTCTTTCTTTTTGGTCCTTCAAATAGGATCTAATATTCTTGTCTGTATTTAAAACCCCTTTACTATCCTTAAGCCTAATGCTACTTCTCTTTAAATCAAAGGGAAACTAACTAGAAAGTTGAGATAATTAAACCTCATGGCATCTTCTCAAGCCATTCTCAATCTTCAGAGAATGCAAATAAGGCTAATGGAACTTGACCAAGACTAGTGCTTCACTAGTTTATGATACCTAGTTTGTACCACGTACGTACCTGCTTAAACCTTGAAGCTTGCTCCCCGTCACTGCTGCAGCTAATTAACGTCATTACCTGATCCTGTATGCAGCAATGGTAAAAGCAGTAATGGTGAAGTCCATGGACACTTTTCAAACCTGTACATGTGCTCCTCCCTGACACTTCTGGGTGATCAGGAGTGTGCAGGAAAACACATTTTCATTATGTTAATTACAGAACCACAGAATGTTCAGGGTTGGAAGGGACCTAGAAAGATCAACTAGTCCAACTCCCCTGCCAGAGCAGGATCACCTAGAGGAGGTCACACAGGAACACGTCCAGGCAGGTTTTGAATGTCTCCAGAGAAGGAGACTCCACAACCTCCCTGGGCAGCCTGTGCCAGCACTCTGTCACTCTCACAGTGAACAAGTTTTTCCTAACATTTTTGTGGAACCTCCTATGCTCCCGCTTGCACCTGTTGTCCCTTGTCCTGTCATTGGGCATCGCTGAGAAGAGTCTGGCTCTGTCCTCCTGACACTCCCCCTTGACGTATTTATAAACATTTACCCCTCAGCCTCCTCTTCTCCAAGCTAAAGAGACCCAGCTCCTTCAGCCTTCCCTCATAAGGGAGATGTTCCACTCCCTTCATCATGTCTGTGGCTTTGCGCTGGACTCTCTCAAGCAGTTCCCTGTCTCTCTTGAGCTGCGGGGGCCAGAACTGGATATGCCCTCATCAGGGCAGAGTAGAGAGGGAGGAGGACATCTCTGCACCTACTAGCTACTCCCCTTCTAATACACCCCAGGATGCCATTGGCCTTCTTGGCCACGAGGGCACATTGCTGGCTCATGGTCATCCTGCTGTCCACTAGAAGCCCCAGGTCCCTTTCCTGTACGCTGCTCTCCAACAGGTCATCCACGTTAATGCTGTAAGAGTTACCAAAGCAGGTAGCAGAGTCTTATCAGAGAAGAAAGGTCACTTCCTGTCTCAAAACAGAAACATATTGCTTTGTTCCGTGCAACAGCTTGCCGTGGTTTCATCTGTTACCTGTCCATTTATCAATAAACAACCACCTCTCCGCCAGCACAAATTTTAACAAACGTTCCATTTAATCCAAGTCCCTTGTAAGTATCCGCCTTTGTCCTTTGGAACAGCATACATTGGTGACATCTAGTGGGCACCAGAAACTTAACAACAGTCAAACCAGCTTCTGAATAATTCAGCACGGGAAGACAACTTCTGACTTTCACTTCATCTAGAAAATCTTGCCCTCAGTCTCCCGAGTTTAGCTTCTACATTGGCACTGAGATCAAATATCATAAAGTTGAACCCAAACCTAACATCTTACAGTGTTAAGCTCCTCCAGATATCATAGAATCATTGAATCACCTAGATTGGAAAAGAGCTTTAGGAAAATCAAGACAACCATTAAGCTAACACTGACAAGTCCTCATCAATATTGCAGAGAGAGACATCTATTCCTTGCTTTCTTTCCCTTTTCACACCAGAAGTTGTTGACAAGTCCTCCTGGTGATCTTTTAAAGTTACAAGCAATCTACTGTATCACACCTGTTTTTAAAATAGCAGACTTTTGGGGAAGAAAAACAGTCTGCAACACTGTCAAGAGGCATTTTTTTTGGCCATAAAATTATGCTACTTTTGTGTATTCCACCTTCTGCCTGTAGAAATGGATTCAAGTGGCCCAAGTCTCTTTTGATGAGAAATAATAACTGTAAGCAATCAAGCTCATCATTTGAATGGGTGATTGTCCCAGGGCATGGAGTTTTGCAAGTATTTTGACTTAACAACCAAGAAAGGAAACTGCACTCTTTATTTGCTATGCTAGTCCATTATATTTTTTTTAGCAGGTGTTGAACTGAAGTACCTGTGGAGGACCCAGGGCAATTTCTCTGTCAGGAGGGCTGCCTCCAAAGCTGTATTCCGGCCTCTCCCCACTCACTTTTTTTTGGGGAGGAGGTGGATCTCCAACCAAACTGCAGACTAAAATGAAATAGCATAGCCAGATGCTGCAAAGAAAACTGGCTTAAATAGCCTGGACAAGAGATAGAAAGTAGGTAGAGTAAATGGTTTGTATCACTTCTCAGGATTCAAGTATCAGCTTCTTTTACATTTACACAGCCCTACCAAGACTGCCAAGCTTTTAACTTTAATTATTAGTCTCATATTCCCAGAGCTCAAACACAGGACTGAAGCTTCAAGAAAGCTAGAGACCTCTATGCAGCTATGAAAAGCACTTAAGGGCACTTTTTAGAACTGCAAGGCTACATTTGCAGCAAATTTGTGCTTTTTCTAATTAATTATTTTTTTATTTTAGAAAAAAAATTAATTCGCTAGGGTGAAGCTTAAAATATTTTTGAAACAAGGATTTCCACACTAATTCATCCCCAGAAGCATTTATGCAACATGCAATTAGGGACTGGCATGTTATATTGCAGTGAACTTCTCAAGACAATTATTCAGACAGAGGCACTTTGAAAAAAATTTAAAAGGAAAATAAAGCAACAAGACAGAAAAACTGGGCCTCTCCTTCCTACAGCTTCAGACATACTGTTCAAAACAAGAGTAGTAGTATTATACATCCACCATGCTGACAAAATGCAGTTGCCCTTGGTCATGTTCCTGGGAAAGCAGCTGGATGCTTCACCCAGCCACATGTGTGACTCCATTTCTCTGCAATCCAGTCAGGCCCTGGAGCCTACTTTAGCACCACCTCCGTGAGCCAGTCCTGTCTATACAGTCAGCAAGCAGCTTCTAGTCTGTGTTGTTCATAGAATTATAGAATTGTCAGGGTTGGAAAGGACCTTAAACATCATCTAGTTCCAACCCCCCTGCCATGGGCAGGGACATCTCCCACTAGATCAGGCTGCTCAGAGCCCCATCCAGCCTGGCCTTAAAAACTTCCAGGGATGGGGCTTCCACCACCTCTCTGGGCAACCTGTGCCAGTGTCTCACCACCCTCATGGGGAAGAACTTCTTCCTAATGCCCAATCTGAACTGATCCATCGTTAGGGCTTCAACCCCTCAGATGGGAACTGCATCCAGTCAACTTTCACTCCTTGCCCAGCCAATTTGTTTGCAATACGATTCCACCTTGTACAATCCCAGGGAAGAGACCCTGAACTAAAGCTGCAGAATTTATCTTCTACAGGCATCCTACAACTTCCCCTCAAACTACAAACGCACTGATGCAGTCAGCTCTGATTGCAATGAAGGAAGCATTAAGGAAGCTCAGATATAATTATCCCCAGGTAATCCTATGATACCACATGGCAGGAGCAGGAAGACACCTCTGTGCGCTTTGAATAACAAATGAAACATTTTGGAGTTAATTAGCTCTACTATGTTTGTAATGCAATCCTAGCTTGATTATCCCACTTGCAAAGGTGGGTTAATTAATAATCCTGCTGCCTTGCTGCAAACATATTATTATGCCTATTAATCACGGTGGGTAAAGGAATTCTGATTTTCTTTACCTGCTTTTGGGTTTGCTACATCATTGTACATAATTCTTAACAGATGACTTTCTCATCAGGATTCCTACCTTACATTTAAATGCTCAAATAGTTAAAAACCTGGAGCATAAAGCTCAATATTCTACACTGAAGCTTATCTGAAAGATGATCCCTACTTTTCCATGTGCAAAGACAAACCTTTTTTTCAGCTCTTCACAACTTCATCATCGTGAGCAGCAGAGGCATTTGGCATTGTGCACTTTCCCCTGATTACTGAGGGAATAAGGCATTTCACTGGGTCTGGTAATGGGTTAAAGTTCAATTTTTCCCCTAACCAGCAGGGACAAAACAGGTGCTGAACATTTACATTTCAATAGAAAACAGCTCCACTCTGTCGCTATACTCACAATCAGTCAGGGGCAGGAGGAAGAGGAGACAGCATTTACCTGTACTGCCTTGGGAACCAAAAGATGATTGTTTAAAATAGCCATCACAAAAAGCTGTTGCAGAGAGAGGATTTATTTTGATACTCAGTTCTCAGTTAAGGAAAGCAGAGGCATACACTCACTTCGAAGGAGCAGAGCACGTACAGTTATTAAACTTTAAGTAGTTCAAAAGACCTATTGCTTTCAATTAGTCTTACTCAAAAGGGCACAGCTGATAAGTACAGTAAAAGTGATCAAGACTTTTGAGACTCTGATTTTGGCCCCTGTCCTAACAGAGGTTCCAGTGATGATAAGCAAATGACACTTTCCAGTTTTCCCCACCCAGAGAGTCTGGAGACACACTTTGGTTGGTTAGCAATCCTTCCAATGAGCACTCTGCAGTCAATGTTTTATTTGTTGGCAAGTTACTTGCCACAGAGAGTGTGTGTCTGCCTTTATTGGTTACTGTCCATTGAAATACAGGCATCTTCCATTTAGATTTGTCCACAGGTCTGCAAGATAGAAACTATGCTGAAGGGTGGGGGATGGTGTTGTAGGAGTTTTTTGGGTTTTGGTTTTCTTTTTCTTTGTTTTTGATCGGGTTTTTTGTTTGTTTTTTTGTTTGTTGGGAGTGGTGGGTTTTATTTGTTTGTTTTTTCTTCTTTTTTTTTTTCTCCACAACAAAGCCGCAGCATTTCAACATCCTAGCAACTACAATTGTCATATTTTGGACAGTCTCCAAGGTCCACCAAGGAGAGCAGATTAATCTTGATTTCCTCTTCAGTCTCCCAGCAAGTTAATCTACTGCACAAAGTACCACTGGGCAAACTTCGTCTCAGGTAGCTGATTTTAAGTCCTCGAGTTTAAGATACAACTTTTCATTTACCATGTCTAATACACTCATCATATAATTCAAATTCCATCTGAAAGTTGATCATAGTAGGTCTTATGAAAACTAACATACTTGTCCATCAAAATTAGCACATCTAGCATACTAAGGAGCGAGCAACTGAAACATCATTAAATCTCAACAACCTTAAGCTTCTATCACACCTTCCAAAAGGCATTTATGGTATTGTTTAAAATCCTCAAACTAATGTACAAAGTTAAGGGCACAGAAGAACAATAACAGTTACTGCTGTAATGCAAGCAGTTGTACCTTGCAATATAATGGCTTGACTATTAACTCTCTGCAGTAGTCCAGACTAAGAACAGTAGAATCTGGTTTTGCGACTTGTAGGTAACTTAAAGTATACTGGACTCTGACCAGGATTTGAGTGCTACGTTTCTCCCCTTAAGAAAAAGACGTTAAGAAATTTTGATTTTAGCATCTTATCCAAAGTATGTTCTCTTGAAGTAAAAGATTTCTCTTAAAAGTTATTGTCTTGCATGAAAAGATTCAGAGCTTTTGATACCTATCCCTTTTAAGCTTTTGAGTGAACTTTACTTCAAAATATTCCATTAATAGGAAAATCACTTTTAAGAAATCCAAGGTGATACACGAAGCTCAAGTAAAAATACAAGGTGTCCCTTTAGGACACTTCTACCTTAATAAAGAGGTTTATAATTTCTGAAGGTTGGGAAAACTTTGGTATCCCAGAGATTAACTAAGAATAAACTGGTTACAAAAACTCTTTTTGTCAAAAAAAGTTTTAACACTTTCGTGAGAGCTTGTTTTTTGTCCAAAAAAAGTATTATTGAGAAGTCCCAACCCATTCTGCTTCTACAAATAACTAAAAGTGATGTATCATTGAAACAAAAGGGACTTACTGTGATTTCCTATAGGTCCTTGCCTGCGAACATCCCACTGTTTGTGTACAAACACAGCAGGCAGGGTACAGCCACAGTGAAACTGAAAGCTGGATGCTTGAAAGCAAAGACAACAAAATCATGACTATTAATCAATAGAGGCTTTGTAGAAAACACATCCTCAGCTCTTCCAAGCGGTTAGGTTGAAAGGCAGAGAACTGCATTTTGGTTTGTTTAGCAAACTGACTCCTGGCATCACATAGTGCTGCCATGCAGCTCTTCCACCAACTACTCCTTGGAATTTGAAGCTGGAGGCTTTCAACCTTATTTACTTCTTACACATGCTTTCAACCTTATTTACTTCTTACATCTCATATTCATACCCTTAAAGCATGCAGATACTGTGGTGGTGAAGGCTGGTAGTAACAAACCACTTCTCCCACTAGTCTGCAATGTATAACTGCACAGTCTATATTTTAGAGAGATTTACAGTATAGCTTCAGGCATCCAATTTACGTAGCTCAGTTATGAGCTAAGACTTTCTATACCATCAGCTGAGCCTCCAGAGACCCATTCCTGCTCTTCTTCCAATTCACAGCAAGTACTTATTTCTAGAGTCAGATGTCTAAAAGTAGGTGATAGAGTAACTCCTCATCCTTATTTTTCACAATAATACATTCAATCTTATCTCCAAGGTAAAGATGGAGCACTTCTAAGAGAGAATGTTGCTGTGAAGAAGAGCGTGAGGCAATAAGCTGTAACATCATTCTTTTTTAGGAAATACTTGCATATTTGCTGCCCTCTTAAATGGGAAACAATCAGGTAATGCAGCTTTACAAAAGCAGTATTAAGCAGCAGTGGTTGAAAAATAAAGTCCTTTTATTCAGACAAAAGAAAATACCTAGCATACTGATAAATTCAGGGTGGAGAAGAACAATGTAAGCAGCATTTGTTGAATGAAACGGGAAGTCACGGGTAAATTTTAACAGCTTTGACCAATCACTAGAACCTTTAAAAAAAACACCCCTCCAAACACTAAACTTTGTGTAATTATTTCCTTAATGTGGCAATTACTGGCTAAGTCATTGCAGCTAGCTGTTAGTGGAATTATTCCTTACCAAAAGTTAAAGTTTAACTTGCAAGGAACCTGTGCTTTGAAAGAAAAGTATGTACAGCTGCAGTGCATTCAGTTCCCAGGCTACAGAGTTAAAGCTCCCCTTTGTGTGTTAAGGCATTAACTCTGCTGTAGCTGTGGTTCAACACTTGAAACACACTGGCTTTGATCGCAGATCTTTAAGTGCTTTACAGAACAAATGATTTTGTTGCGTCCATCTTACAGACCAGAGCTACAGTGTAAAGCTACAACGTGACTTGCCCAAAATCAAATGTCGAGCTTCTCCCAGATCCAGGGTCTGATCTCTAGTTTGCACTGCCCGTAGCTATAACTTTCACTTTGCACTGAAAACTGCAGAAAAGTAAAGCTGTTTTAGAAGCTGCTATTCAATCTTACATTTCAAGGCAAAATATTAAACACGTCACAAGACTGCATTTAATCAACTATAAGCAAAAGATTGAGGAGGCTTTCATGCAATTAACCTTTTTAAAAAATTGTAGAGCTGCTAAAGTACTTGGAATTTTATAACCCCAAATGCTAACTAAACTGGCTGCATCGATCCAATGCAATTACATAGCCAGATTTTTTAAATCTTCCTTGAAACAGCACTGTTAATTATTGTTGAAGGTGGCATGGGAGAGGTCACTGAACTGATAACGCTTAGATACAGTGTTTTTAACTCTGCTATCAGACATCTCTGGGGACTAGGCCTACCTAGACATGCTATTAGATGAAGACTCCATCTAGCAAACTGATTTCTTAACATAGTGAGGAAGATTTTATGTCAGGATTTTAAGTAAGGGGAGTTGAGGAAGGTACAGAGGAAAACAATAAGGCAACCTCGACATGGACATAAAAATGAGGAAATATTTATTTATAAATATGGTCACAGTAAAGCAAGTAGAGAGAAGAGCGAATGAAACTAGTCTTAGATGGTTGTATAAAACCATCTGGATCAGGAAGAGCTGGAAGTCATAATAATATTAATGGACAAGATTATGAATCAATTAGCATAACGTATGAGAAGTATCATGACCAGAATATAAATCATAAAAGAAAGTTTATTAAAAAATGGGAATCAGATGTAAATGTGGGTACACTTATCAAAGATTCATATGCTTGCTAAGTAGTCTAAAACACAGGAACAACTACAGGTGTTGAAAAAAAAAAACAAACTCTGCAGACATTTAAAAAGGGGACACTCCTCAATTTCTCTTCCCCAAATTGATAAAACCTGCCTTCAGTAACTGAAGGACTTGAGTATAGGCTGAAAAATATAAGGAAAAAATAAGTTAGAAGCTTCAAATCAAGGGTATGGCTTCAAACTATTTCAGTGTGAGAGAAATGAAATTATAGAAGAGCAGTGACTTGGAAAAACTGCAAATTCTTTATTGATATCAAACAGAAGGCAAAAGCCTGAAGAAAAAAGTTCTTAAAATGGCATGAGTGGAGAAAAAAATCAAGTGAAACTGGAAGAAAAACACTAAAATAAGTCATATTATACATACAGTAATAAAAACAAATTAAAAAAAACAAAAAATAAACCAAAACCACAAGAAAAGTGGTGATACAATTCCCAGCAGGCAGGCAAAGCCAACACCTCATTAGCTGATGCCAAGAAACTGTATTATCTGATTTGCCTCAATCTTTTTTACAAAAGGGTCAGATGTTAAACAGTTACTAGCACAATTAAGACCAACAAGTAAAGGTAAGACTTGAACCAAAGGAGGTAAAAACCAGTCTAGAGAAAGCTTAGAAAGTAGGAAAAAACTCCACTGCTGATTAGCTGGGCTGATGAACTTTGTTCTGCAGTCAATCTAATTAAATAAGTAATTTCTAAGAACCACAGAAAAGCAAAGTGTAGACAGAACAGGTGGTGGTGTTTTGATCTTTATGTTTTAATTTTTGTACAGAGGTGGTACATTACAAACTAGCCAGCTCACCTTCAATCTTCCTTCAAATATTTGAAAAGACAATCAGTACCCTTTGAAGGCACCTCCAAGATGACAAGATGACCTCCAAGGTAACAGCTACTGTGTGTGTTTGACAAGACTTGACAGCTTCTTTTTAAGACAGGATAACAAGCCTTCTGGCAACAGAAGCACCAGGTGTATTTTGACCATGACAGGGCTTTTAACATTTACACTAACATCACGGATGATGCAAGAAAGGTCTCAGCGGGAGAGTTTTGGACAGTGCGTTGCCTTCCTCCCAAATTATGAACGCAATAGAGAGCCCAGAGGGTGATTTGATTTCTAGGAAGTTATTCAGAAGGCAAGACTGAAGGAATTGTATGATTTACCCAAGTAAAGAAAAAAAAAATAAGTGGGATATGATAAACTTAGAGACTGTTGGCAATAAGGACAGAAACAATCTGTTCCCCTGTCATTACGAGTACTTTTCTCAAGGAGCACCAGTGAAGCCAGTGCTGTAAAAAACTCAGTTTGCAACACAGTGGAAAAACTTCCAATTAGCCATGTTTGGCAATGTAGACCTATAAAATTCTGCAGTGTATTCTGAAGGATCAGCTTTTTATTCCTGAACAGACAAGCACTAACAAGACAAGCAATATATCTTGGTTAGAGCGTGGTGCTGGTAACACCAAGGTCATGGGTTCAATCCCCGCTCGGTCCCCATGTGTTCCCTGATCTAGTTGAGAGGCGTCCCTGTCCATGACAGGGAGGTTGGATTAAATGATCTCCAAGGTTCCTTCCAGCCTAGGCCGTTCAATTATTCTATGATCTGTGAACACACGTAGGGTAAGGGACAACTAGTTAGTCTATAAAGTTCAACAAAATGAGACCCCTGGGAAACAGGGTAACCATTAGACAACCATTTCTGTTAAAATCATGCTCTGGCTTTCTTCAGAACAAAAAAATTACCTTAAACTTCCTTTCCGAGCTCACCAGTATATCTAATATTGGAAAATAACACTTCACTGCACCAGCCACTGAGTTGCTGTTATGAGAACTGGTGAAGAGCAGCAGACTACAAAAGCAATTTTTTTTCCCCCCTCTCCTAATGCTTACACACACCTGTAAACATGGGAGACCTGCTGCACACAGAGGTATTTTTACAATAGGGGATGACTGTTAAATAGAAAAAAAGAGCAAATATCTCAGTGGTGCCTCCTACGGCAGAAACAGAGCCGCTAGCTGAAGCTGATTGATCTATGGGATCAATCTATCCTTAGAAGGTCTGAACAAAGTCCTTGGGCATAGTTCCAGAAACAGAGAGAAAAAGGTTTCAGAGAGGCAGATACTGTTTAACATCTCCATTAACAACCTGGGTGCTGGGACAGGGTGTATCCTCAGCAAGCTTGCAGACGACAAAGCTGTGAGGAGCGGCTGATACATCAGATAGTTGTGCTGTCATTCCAGGAGACCTAGGCAGGCTGGAAAATTTGGCTTAGAGGAATCTTAAGAAGTGGAAATACCTTTGGGGAGGAACAACCCCATGCACCAGTATAAACTGAGGGCCAACCATCTGGAAGGAGCTTTTATGAAAAAGACCTAAGGATCCTGGTGGACCACAAGCTGAACATAAGCCAGCAATGTGTCCTTACAGGAAAGGCATCAGCAGTACTCTGCATTAGGAGTGTCGTCAGCAGTTCCACGGAGCTGCTATTTTTCTCTGCTATTCAGTACTGGTGAGGCCACATCTGGAGTGCTGGGTCCAGTTGTGGGCTCCCCAGTACAAGAAAGATACAGATTTACTAGAACAAATCCAGTGCAGGGCCACAAAGACAATTAAAGGACTGGAGCATCTTTCATATGTGGAAAGGCTGAGAGAGCTGTGACTGATCAGGCTGGAGAAGAGAAGGTTCCAGGATGATTTTATAATTGTTTATAAATATCTGATAAGGAGGAATGAAGAGGGAGCCAGACTTCTCTCAGCAGTGTCCAGTGACAAAACAAGAAGCAACTGGCACAAACTAAAAAAAAACAGGAAAAAACATGAGAAAATGTTCTTACTGTGACGGTAGTCAAACATGGGAACACACTGCACAGAGAAGCTGTGGAGATACTCAAAATTCAACTAGACATGGTCTTAGGCAACCTGCTCTAGCAGAGGAGTTGGACTGTTTCATCTCCAGAGGTCTCTTCCAGCCTCTGCTTCTGTGGAACAGGAAAGTGGATCTATTGCCCAGCCTATTAGAACAAAAAGCCTTTCTAGTGGATAAAAAAGAAATTTTATCAAACTAGTTAGATCATCATCATCAAGGCTACGGGATTTCTAACAGTACTGAGATGATTAACTCATATTTGACTTGTTTATTTTCACTTGTATGCAGGAAGAAGTCCATTACACATTTGCAAGGACTCTGGCCCTAATTTAGAATACCTAATACTGCAACACACCCTCAATTTACATCCAAAAATTTACTAGTAACAGTCTCATTGGCCCCTCATAACGAATGTACTGTAGGGATTTGACTAGGTGTATTACTAGCTATATTACTGAGAATGGAATCTTTATTACCACACTCTTGTATGCAGATCTTAATATTACATTATAACACTGTGTATAAAGTAAATTGTCTGTGCACCTTGGCTTATAATCTGGGCTTCAAACTGACACTCACAGGCCATGTGAATACTTGTTACCTAGCCAGCCTCACTAAAAGCTCTACGCAGGGAAGTCTCTGTAAGATTGGGTTTACAGCTCTGAATTTCACTGCACTGCTAGAAACTTTGCCTGCTGTCACAGTGCAAATGGAGACCTCCTCTTCCTCCTGACTTAAAGACAGGCTAATGCACCTGTGGCATGATGGGGGAAGAGAAGAGAGAAATTCACAAAATAGGGTGTTAAAAGCTATTAAAAGGAAAATACCAGCTTAATTGGCCTAAAAAATCCCAACCAACCAACCAATCAAATACAGAAAAGAAATGAAGTACCAAACCTCCCAAAACCAAAAAGCCTGCCCTCCAAAAATAACCCACAGAAATATATTACTCCTTACCTGCACTCTTGCTGAATCAGATGCAGAATTCATTTATATCCATGGCTCTACCTCCTCTGAGATACCCAGGCAACATTGTAAAAGCATAAATAGATGTATCATGGTCACATGAAAGATAGAATAAGCTTACACCATGTTTCTGCCCAAGTCAATTGCAAGAAATTACAGGAATGTTCATGTTACTGTAGTGGACAATTAATCTTAAAGTAACAACTACATTCTAATGTTCCAAGAACAGGCTGGCCATAGTCTACAGTTCCTGGTTACTCACCAGAGGACACTGTACATGTAAAAAAACATCCAAGTATAGCTTCAAGAAAATTCAAGTCGCTTTGCAATACAGTAGCTACAAAACATTTATTTTTTTTTAAATAATAACATTTAAATCATCAGGTTTTGTAAAACAGTATGTCAAGTGTTTATCTTAATCTTTGTAGTGTAAGCACCTTCAGTTTTATGCTAAAACAATCAACATAAATTATTATTTGGTCAGGCTATTTCACCTACAATGAAATAAATACACTTATTAACCAAGACAGATCACTTAATGCATCTCAGATTCCCACAGCTTTATAGAAAGTTTCTCTGGTGACAAGTGAAATACAGACTGTGAAACCACGATTGCAATATTTTTTTCTTTTTCTCATTTTAATTTCAGTGAAGACTGGCCCATAATTTTAAACTATAAAAACAATTATAAAGCACTACAAGACTATAGCTTAAAAAACCTGCATCATGAGATAAATATTTGAGGTGGCTTACCTAAACACTCTCAAAATATGAGGTGGAATACAGACTCCTAGATTAGCTACAACGCACTGGGCTGGTCATATCATATGCCCACTTCTGGGAAATTACTCACTGAACAGAAATAAAAAATCTGTTTAATTACAAGAGACATAAGCCACTGAAGTGAAAACAATATAGCTCACAACAGGCTTTTTACATTGATACTATCGATTACAAAACATAGGGTGCAAAATCCAACATTTAAAATTACATAAACTTTAAAAGTACAGAACTGAACAGAAGTTTACAAGTCAAAATACTTCAGGACCTGAGATTTTTCCTGTAGAAAGCTAACCAGGGATACTTTCTTCAGAAACATGTAATACCATCAACTCATTTTCTCTCAGTATTACACAGGAATAATTGATCAAGAAAGAGTTGAAATATACACAATGCACCATAATTCTAATTATGCCTTGAAGATAAATCTCTATACGTACAATTTGATTCATGTGCATTACCTAATTGACTATTTTATGAAAACATTTTGTATTAAAACTGGAATAGACTTCATCTATTAAAGTGTTCTGATAAAACTGAAGTTTAAAGAAAAGGCAAAAAACAGTATGCAATTTGGATCACGTTGACAAAGATCTAAGAATACTGAAACAGAAGCAGGTTTGGACAAAATGTCATAACTTACTAATTTGCTATGCAGGCTTTTAGTTTTACAGACAACTAGTGGTCATGTCTTTACTTCTGGTAAGCTAATACTTTAAGGAAGTCTCATTTTATTTTTTGCTTTGAGAACCAGGAAGTTGCATTTTCTGTGTTCCGCTCTGTATGATTAAGACTTCATGATTTTGTTGTGTATAATTAGCTGTTATCCTCAGGGTAGCCACTGCACTGCATACCAGTCTTAAAACAGAAACTTTGTGTTTTAATCCCTTGGTTTTGAAATTTCAAGCAATCATATATTCTGTTTAACAAATTAACTCCCAGACCCCAAAGCAAAAGAGAAGAAAACACTTAAAACAGTATTCTGATGGGAACATAGTAATTTTATTCTAGCATTATCTAATTTATGAAGACTATTTAAATATCAAATGGTATGTAAAATTAAGATTTCAAATATCAGAATATGAGGGATGTTCCTTTACTTTTAGAAATGGTTTCATCAGGGAAAGGATATTGTACATTTGGTTTTATTTAAATCACTTAGTTTAATTTTTTACAGCATCACTATCAGTATTATCAAAGTTAAATGTTCCTCCTCCCCACAATTAACTACTTGGAATTTACTGAAAACCAGTCAAGCATATCTGTTTCTGTCCTGTAACTGCTAAATATGAATAACTGGGCACTCCGTAGTAACTTTAGGAAGAAAATCTGCAGAGACGATGAAATATTAAATTATTGCAGTTTTAAAATTTAAGTGCAGTAAAATGTAATGTTGGCTCACTTAAAACCAAAACGAATCATCCTTAAAATCCATCATCTTTCCTCTACAGAAAGTGCAGCAGAGTTTAAAAAACAAGGGGGTCAAACCCCTCCACAAAGAACAAAAAATCCCAAATCAAGAATGTGTTCAGTGCAAACACTGTAGTCTTCAAAAGGTTCAGAGTACAAATATTTAAGTTCCAGTGTATCCTTACCTACAGGGAATGTCACTTCACATCAGAAAGTATGCCAAATACCTTTAATCCAATCGCAATACTAAAGTTTATCTTCTCAAATCGATATCGGTGGCTGAAACTTAAGTGTTTATACAAGCAGTGTAACTTTCTGGAGAAACTAATGCACACAGTTGAAAGTTCTCACAAAAACCAAGGGCAAAGACTGCAAATTTGGTTACTGGTCCTTAGCCAATTTCAGTATTAAACGCTATAAAGTAACCAGCCACTTAAGAGGAGTGAAAAGAGCCTCCTGCACCAGTACTTTAAATCCCCTGCCCCACTCCCTAATTCTACAGGCCACAGAGGCAAGCTGCAGATAACCATTTCTTATGAGAAACTTTTCTTGACAGAACACAACCTTACTGAATGCCATTCATTTTTATAATGTGCAAAAGAAGTTTCTAGCAAAACCCCTCAAACCTAAAAAGAAAACTTCTGCGACACTGCAGAGGGAGGTGGCCATGCTATTTTAGTCATTCAAAATACACTTAAGAAGTTCACCTAGAATACTATTTTACAGCATTGTGCTTTTATAGTTACTAGCTGGGATTCCAAGGAACGTTTGAAAATGGCACCTACTACACTTTCTTAATTAGCTGCCCATTTTAATAATTTTGGTACTATTTGTCACAGTACATCAGAAAACAACAGCACAAAGCATTAGATGGACAAGAATTTTGTATTTGTTCCCTGTTAAAAAGCAGACTTTTTAAAATGAAAGGCACTCAGGACAGAAACTCTCTCTCCAGTTCATATATAGATGGCCGGCAGGTTTTGCTCTTCATTCTACATAAAGGCACAGTACAGTCTCTGTTTTGACCTTCCACATCGATATCAAGTAAGGAGGGCATGTGGCAGTTAGTTCTTTCCTCAGCATCTGGCAAGAAATTGACACCTGGATCTACACTGCCCTCTAAATATTCAGAGTCTTTAGAGTTTGGTTTAATAATACGTGGAATAATCTGCCATGCATCAATTTTACTTCTTAGAGAAGAGGGTCGAGGCCTTGATATAATATTGACAGTGCTTTGCTTTTCTGCTGAGACACCACAGTGATTGCTTCTCTGTTGAACAGATGGAGAGTGCAGAGTTCCAGTACCTGATAGAACTGGTAATGTGGAGACATCACTGGTTGAAGCAAATCCATTAGCTAGGGGAGAGGAAAGGCCAGACACACACACACAAAAGACAATTTAAACCATGTGACTTCTTAATTTCTTTGTTATTTGTAAAACTGGGTTGCCATAAATTCTAGTGGGTCTTTTTCCACCAGAAAAATTAAGAGGTTCATACATTTGTAGGGGAATCTCCTAAGAGAAAATCAGCAGTGCTCAAACAAAGTTTTTGCATCTATACTATCTGCTAGAGGCCGTAACAATTCTTTTCTTTATTGCTACAAAAGAGATCTAGTCAGAAAGCGACTGGATGAATATTAATATTGGAATAAAGTCCCACAAATCTGTCCAGTTATTATGAGTAATTACATATACATAGAATACCAAGAACATTGCATTTAAGCCACCACAGAACACAAGTACTGAAATTTAGAACTTCATTTTATAAACTCATGAATCATTAACTTATCCATTTATACAGAAAACAGATTTAAAGACTTTTTTTCAACTTCAAGTTTTATCAACAGCTTAACTTAAGGATATGTGAAATATGTGACATAACTTCTAGGTCAAGCAAGCAAATCAAAACTTACCAGACTTGTTTTACTTGAAGTTAAGAAACGTGCAATACTAAAATGATGCTCAATCACTCACCTATGTGGATTGTCAAACTATATTAAACAAGTGTACTCTCAGCCTCAGGATATCCACAGTCCTAACACAGTCCCAGTTTATTTCAGCCATAATGCTAATACTGTACATTTCATAAAAAGCAGATTTTCACCAACATCAAAAGACGAGAGAAACCTACTTTTGCAATAGCTGAGAAAAAACAGACCTCACCTTAAAATAAACCTTAAATCTCCATATCCACACTCCTAATGGGATACTATTCCAAGTGCACGTGGTTTATTCAGAGTTCCGACACAGTGGGCTTATCCACATACAGTTATGGTGGCTTAGCTAACACGTAACAGTGTAACATAAATCTTAGCAATTCAGTAGTGAAATAATTAACTTTCTTACTTTTTCTGTTTCTACTCACCTGTAGTTTGGAAATTGTTCCCATCTGATAAGGTTCGTCTGTGACCCAACACGCTAAACGTCGTCGTGGAGTCATTTGGCACATTTTGAAACTCTTGTTTCGGACAAAGACTAGAAGGCTGTTTTTTCAATCGTGTAGAAACTGTGTTAGGAGCTGGACGTATCCTCTGTTCTCTCTTACTTTCAGATGTTTCAGATGAAAAGTCATCAGTGGAACTACATGGACCATAATCACCAAGCACAGTGCTTAGAAATGCATCCTCACTGTCAGACTGAAGTAGGCATTTTGTGGAAATGGAAGGCATAGAGAGAAGATTCACAGTATTTGCAGCTGGATTCACAGATGGGATATTTGTTTCCTCTTTCTTGGATTGCAGAAAAGCGCTCCTGCGAAATTTTGAAGCACGCTGAAATATTCCATCACGCTTCTTCTTCTCATCTTTAGTCAAGAGTTCATCTGGACCCTGGGATTTGTTCAGCTCTCTGATATCTAAGCCCAGGGCAACAGACGCCAGGAGGACAGCACACCCATACAGCACTGAATCTGTCTTCTTCTTCTGCAGTGTCCTGCTCAGACTGTTTGTAGGTGTCATTTGAGGAGTACTATTTGTAGAACTAGCAGAGGTTCCTTCTTCCAAGCTCTCTTGTTCTACTGTATTCCCTCCCTGATCATCTTTCCATAGAGGTAGATTAATATAAGCCTGATTTGGCAACTTAATTGGCTTTGGTCTTCTACTGTCCAAACCTTCAGGGAGAAGTTTCTTATCAGTGCAGACTCCTACAAAATATTGTGGTATAATTGAAGATTGCAATTCAGCTATTTGGCTGCTATTTGCATGTCTGCATATCTATATTATTTCTTTGCATTTGAACAAGTATTAATCTTGAAGTATATCGTACATGGCTGTTAGAGTAGCCAAAAGCTCAGTGACTCACATTGTAAGATTCACAAACACACCATAAGCCTAAATCATTCCACATCCTCTTGTCTTTAAAGCAGTAGAAGTACAATTTCACCTTTTTCACAACTCAAAAGCAAACTCTATTAGAAGCAATTTGTAGATCAATCTTCCCAAGCATATAAATTAACTGTAAACACATTATGTTTCCCACATCTGAAAGACTTACCTTTTACTTTAAGAGAGGCCTAAATATATCTCCCAACCTTTAGGGACTCAACCCAGTTGAAGAGCAGATACTGTCTTTGCATTTTCTATGATATTTGAGGATCTCCAGCACTTTGGCAGTGCTTTTCAAATAACAGGGAAATTATTTCTATGTATAGATTGCACTCAAGTAATTCACTATACACATACTGCCAGATAAGATCTGTAACGCATTCTTTACAACAATTTCAATTAAGTTGTGTTCTGACATCCAGTGAGTGACTAGAAACTTTTCCAGTTAATTCATTAGGCCATGATGGTCTGCAGTAAAAAGTAAATTTGACATCTCACACCTAATGACAAGTAAAATGGAAGGTATCATTTGACTTACATGTGTTATTCTACTATAACATACCGAATGTTATACACAAAACTGGATAATCTTCTCTATATGTAGTAAGCTAAGAAATCTAAAAAATTGCTATTTGTGAAGCCTTGCTTTATACCCCTCCCAGTATATCCAAACACGAAAATGCCTTATTCCTAGAGAAAAAAATCAGGACTTACAGGTTTTGAAACAACCGTGCATTTTCTTAAACAGCTATGCAGAGCCCACTAACAACAAAAGTCATTAATGATCATTTAAACGTCTACACAATTACTGATTCAGATAATTCTTGTTAAAAGGAGCTAAAAAGTGGTGACTGTAGACCATGTATACAGAGCCACCTGCAAGTCAAAAACCTGGGGGGAAAAAACAAAAGTCTCTTATGTGGTACTGCTCACAAATCGTGTATGTTTCTTAGTTACTAATGATGAAAAGATGTTAACTTGAGTTTTTTAAATAGCTCGGTTTTTTTTTCACAGAAAAATGATTTGTAGCATGACTGCTCTTCTAGTAATCTGCACAATCCATGAGGAAATCAAGCAATACAGTTTACAACACTGAAGGTACACAATGCTATTATATGCCAGCTTTCAGTTTTTATAAAATAGCTCTTACCTTGATCCACAAATAGTGAAGCTAAGGGAACACCCTTCTGATTCTTCATTAACACAGTTGACCAAGGGTTGCTGCCATCTGAAAGGGGTCTTACTCTGAAATAACAACAGTTATTTTGGTATTACCAAGAACATGATGCCTATATATGCTCTGTCAGAAAATTACTAAAACATCTTTTTTGAAATTGCAAACATGCAGTACGTAACTCAGAAACAGTAAAATTTTCCAAAGGTAAAAACCCCAAGTATGTAACAATACAGAGTCATATGATCATAAATTGATACATGCTTTATTATGATATTCCTTATAAGATGAACATTTCAGGACTAAAACCAAAAAGCCATTGAGACATGGGCCTTGACTACCTACTGAAGATCGGAAGTTGGTGGAAACCTGGACAACCACTTCACTATGTCAAAGAAATGTTGCGAATATTGGAAATCTATCAGTCATGGCAACTTTAAAACAAGCAAAAATATCATAAAGCTAGTTTCAATAGATGGTCTGGAACCAACTGCTGCTGCAGGTAAATGAGTGGATGCCTCTACCAAGAAAAAAAAAAGTGGCTATAAGTAATTACATATACTAGAAGGAAAAGGATCTCTTGCTAATCTCCAGTTTTTATCAATTGGAAGAAATATTCTGAACATCAAGGTGTCCAACTGATTTTCAGAACCATTTCACCCAGTGTTTGTTAGTGTAAACAATACTGCTGGTCTAAATTGTGCTTCATGTATGAAAAGTCAGTCAGTCTTATTTAATCACACTGAAAGTCCCGGCTGAGGGCCATGCCTGCAGTTTCTCAAGCCAATGTAAAGAACGGACAGACAGACAGGCTGTGAATGCCTGTTATGTAACTGTAGCTCAGCATCCCAGTACGTTCTAAGTCTCAAAAACTAGAGATAAAGGATAACGGGTAAGAGACACTAAAACTTTAACTGTTTCATCCTCAAGTCTATGTGGGGAAGCTACTTACTATTAACAGAATTCCTAAATTAATTAAAAGGTAGGACTGATTTTTAGCTGTAACTAAAGACTGCAGAACTCCCCTCACTCCCTACCTATGTTAGCAATTCAGTTACCAAGAATGCTTAGTATTATCAAACAAACAAAATGTAGTAGACATACTTGTCCTTACAATCTGCACGATCCTTTGTTTGAACTGAACTTGGTCCCCATGTACAACCTCTCTTTTTAAAACTTCTCTTCACATCTTCAAACTCTTCTTGATGATAAGTTGCGCTCCTTCCCCAAGTTCTGTTGCTTTCATCTGAAGTAACTAGAGATTGGATTTAAAAAACAAAACCAAAAATCCCCCATACATAAATATATTTCCAAAACCAAAATATTTTGACAGAACACAGTATTTTGTCCATTGCAAAACCACTTTGACACAGTAACAGAAGGAGCAGACAAAATTTGAGATTTTTGTTTTCTTTTACAAAAGCCATCATGCAAGCTGCACTGATCCAAAAAGATAAGCAAGCAAGAAAAATAAATTATGAGTTAACAAGACACCCAAATTAAAGACAAAGCAGCAAAACAATCATTCTCCATGCCTTCTTTAACCAAGAACCTTATATTCAGGTAATTCAGACAAGTGAGTTAGACTGAGCACTTAAATTCCAATGAAGAAAACATATGCTGTGAAACAATACTGACATCACATGAAACAGAATATTCCAATTGTGACGACGATTAACATTGTCTTTCTCACTACACCGAAACAAATTATACTTTGAAAGTGTCTAACCTTCATTAAATGCTTAGTCTGTCACTGTCTCAACCATTAAGTTAAACAGAACCAGCACCTCTGAAACATGAAATCTTGCCTTTTTTCATAACCCCACTGGGAAGTTCATATTCACTTGTGATATCTACATCTTGCTGGTACACATACACACTGTTTCTTCGGCCATTAATTGTGTGTGTATCTGTTTTGGGAATCACTGAGGAAAAATCAGAGAATGTGGTAGAGATCTTAGTCAAGTTGTTTTCAGAAATGGAACCCATTCCCTTATATTTGTATCTTTGGGTCATAAAGCCCAGACCTATAGAGGCACTAAGCATCTTTTGATAGCAGAGTTTTCCTGTAGGGATTAAAGGATCCTCTTTCTAGGACCAGATCAAGGCAAGTAGATTTCGTATACCACTAGCTGGAAAAGTAACTTGCTATCAATGCAGCATACTTAGAGCTGTGACGGAGAGACCTAAGAGAAAAACAACTTAGCCAGATATAACAACATGACAAATGAGGCAGCGTTTACATGTCTGGGGTTCTGCCGCTCCTGCAATGCACTCTCCTCCCACCCCACCAAACTCCTCCTCGCCAGCACAGCTTCCCCTGCAGTACAGCACTCTACTTGCCTTTACGTTCCCATTTTGAATCACTTTCCAGGACCTATGGAATATATATCTTACTGGGTTTTTTTTCTCCTTTTGAAAGGTGTTTCAAAATCAGCTGAATTTGTTTTAATAACAAGATTTACAATTCACTAGATTTTTATTTTATCTTCAACTTTTGGAAGCTAAACTCAATCCTGACAAAGTAAAGCAATCAAGTAACCCAGTGTTAGATATGCTCATTCAAATTGTTTGTATTTGAGAAAGTTTTCTTGAAACAAAGACACTTTGAAGTTAAATCAAGATAAAGCATTATTGTGGGAAAGAGAATTTATTTTGCCCAGGTGCAGATGGGTGTGGAAGCTAAATCGTTTCAGCTAGATACTTCTGAGATATCTGATAAGCTTTTAGGTAAAGCCTAGGGATCCAGACTCTGAAACAGAAGTGCACCTCTTTTAAAGGAAAGCCTCTAAGTTGTCCTGTATGTTCTAGTTCTAGTCCTACAAATATAAATGGTTGCTCAAATAAAATATAACAATAATTTTTAAAAAAAGGGAAAAATCCCTACTGGCACATAGCACACATGCAAGAAGTGACACTGCTATAGCTTACACAAAGCCATGCATTTTAAAATAAATCCTCAAGTTATCAGAACCATGCCAATACCTGACCCTTGCTTCATTTCCAAGCTGTTCCACACAGATCAAGGAGAATCAAAGATAAAACAAGACAGTCTTGTTTATATGCAATTGTGATATTTTACTAAGAAAAGCCTTTCTTACCTTTCTGCAGTAAAAGAAAACCACCTACCAAAAAAACCCACCACATGTTTTAAGGTAAAAAAAACATTATAAATGGTTAGCTTACACCATGTGTAAGCTAACTTCTATAAAAGACTTCATTTAATTTTCTTTTCATCTCAAGCTTTCATTAAGAAAAGCATGACAGGGTTTGTCCGCTTCTCTCCTTTATCCATAAGACATGGGTAGCAGTGGTCTTTGCCCAGGGAACTGTATCAGTTATAGCTCAAATAAATAATAAAGTTACTGCTGGAAAAGGCACCACTTCTCCTTTAGACATTAATAATGTTTCACAAGGCAGAAGTATTCCAAAGGAGATGAGACCTGGTTTTTACTTAAACTTTAAACAAAATTTCAGGACGGTTAATAAAAAATAAATAAAAATAAATCCTTAAACTAACTACAGAACAGCGTAAAGGAAAAATCCCCATACTTTCTGACTTCCCCTCCTCCTTATTTACATCTGATAAAGCCAGATGCTGAAGTAATTTCCTTTGGAGGTGACTACCCTTGCAAGAGAAGATAGTCATCATCCATAAGCAATCAGCTGGAACAGGTTCCACTGATTTCACATAGAGAGAGAAGCTTTAAGGCATTCCACACTGAATATAGATAATTAGACAATCTACTTTGCACAACAGATAAGATAGAACAAATGCAAGCAGTAAATCCTGCAGGAACTGCTTTCTATCTCCACATGATGACATTTCCAAATATAAGCTTCACTGTAACAATATGATTGGTTTTCTTCAATATTCATAGTACCTCCACTTCTGTCATCAGTATACATGGAAGAATGTAGACCTAAAAGAGTATCCAAAGTTTTATTTTTCTTTCTCTTGTTTTCAATAAAACTGAAGGAAGCTTTCTTCTTTTTTTTCTTCTGGTTTTGTATCACTTAAAGCTTGCTTCTCTTTTGACATAAGCAACCCGAGTTACTGGCTGATTCTTTGGCCTTTCCATCTTATGTGGCTCCCTTATTCTCCAAATCTTTTTTTTTCTTGTGTCATGACCGATTTCCTCTATCAACTGCAATACCTAACAAAAACTTGTTTTTCATCTTATGTGGGTTTCTAAATGGGATGCTTTGCCTTTTGCCATTATAGATTTTGATTCTTCATTGTTTCATGCCAGTCAATTTACGAATGAGTTCTTGAAGTTATTTAGTAAAGATATGATTTAAAGCACTCACAATCATTTTGAATTACTGAAAATTAGTTAGCATTTTAGCAAGATTATCCCTCCCATCAAAGAAAAAGTTGCACATGTTAGAACAAGTTAAAGGACTTGGAAATCAGACAGAAATCTGCCTGGAAATCTGGTATTACTACCAGTGTTTCAATGAGTATATGGAACAGTCTCTACTGACAAAATGAACAAATAGAGAGGGTGAACACTTACGCTGTATAGCTCGAAGACGAGGAATTATTGTAGGGCTACTCGATGGACTAGAGCTGTTACTGTTTAAACTCCTTCTCTTATCCAGATTGGGGGATGCCTGCACTGTTATTTTGTGCTGGAAATCTGAAAGAATAAAATAAATTAATTTTAATGTTATAAATAAAAACCTCTTCAGGATATTATACTGCTATACTTCTTAAAACAAAGCTGTCTAATGAATTAGATTTGATAGCGTAAGAGGTTCACATTAAAAGCACTGACAAACTCAATATCTAAGTTGTTGCATGAAGAGTTAAACAGGCACAATTTCACACCAACACAGACACTAAATGATAGGTTTGCAGTAACATCAACAAAAGCAGGTAGGTCCAAGTAGACTCAAACTGAGACACATCCACATCACAAGTTATTTAATCTTGTTGATTGTCACAGAGTGAAAGAAAAATCTCAGTATTTCATTGCAAATCAGCCAATACTAATGGCAATCAAGATTTGCTCTACTTTTTTAACATGTAATTCATATACAGCATAAAGGTAGCATTAACAAAGAAGTCACATCTATCAATATACCAGAAAAAGAGGACAAACTACAGAACTGCAAATATTTATAGCAATGTAGCAGAAAAAAAACCAAACAAAACAACAACAACAAATATTGGCAAGTAGAAAATATTTTATTTCATAAAATTTGATGCCATGCTCCTTGCTAATATCCATCATTAGTGTAATAACATTGTATGCTATTCTTAGAACTGTTTCAAGGACAAGTTCATCTGGATGATTCTTGATAAGAAAGAACTAAGTGATAGTCTAAATAAAACTGTGGATTCAATCAATTTTTCACATTGAATATGGGCAGAACTGGAAAAAAAGACCCAGTTTAAGTTTGTGATTTAGCATAAACCAATCTAACATGCTTGCCTGGAAGGCTGTGTGTGACTTATTTTATTTACTGCTATTATTATTTTTAAATGGAAGGGAAAATAAGCTTACTTCACTACTGCTGAAATAGTACTCTAAATTACTGCCCTCTTCATCTCTTCCCAACTACCAGAGAGCTATGATTTGGTCAGACCCGTGTTAGCATGGCAGCAAGTTCTTACTCCATTGGTAATAAATTGACAGCCTTGACCTGGACACCACTGAAAGGAAGCCCATCCACATTCAGATGCTGGTCTCACTACTGAAGGCTTTGCAAGCATTGACGTAACCTTCAGTTTCCGTAGTGCCATCTCGTGGCAACATTAAAAAGGCATCACTAAATCACTCCTCGATGCCAAAAAAAGCCAACTCTCCACAAATGTGCCTCCTTTGCAAACAGGGCATTTCAATGCGTTCATGTGTGGAATTAAACATTCAGATTGTACCATATTTGTATTCTGAAATCACAACTGTTGCTTTCTTGCCAGAAGTAAGGCACTAAAGACACTGAGTGTTGTATTTGTGACTGCAACAAGCATGCAATTTGGACCTACTACACCTGTACCTCCAGCTTTTACGAAGCACTATTTTTCTGCTAGAATCTGCAAGTTAAGAGCAAATAGCACTAAAAACTGATTATGTTAGAAGGTTCTGGAATGTGATAAAAAGGTACTTCTCTCTCTGCACAGAAAGAACTATAGCAAACAACCTGAACTTCAAACCAGTCTTAACTTACGTGGCTCCCATGTCAGTAACCTTTCTCTCTAGATACAATGGACTTTCAGCTGAATCAGGTGAAAGATTCTTTGAGCTCAAATGAGGACTACTCCACGAGAATATGATATACAAAAGTTGTTTCCTTGGTGGAAAAAAACCCACAAACTATACAACTGTTACCATACCCTTTGTATTGCTAGTGTACAAAGACCTGGAATGAATTAAAATAGTAGCCAATCCTGAGAACATTAACTGTGGAACTGCAGCCTGCATATATAATCATAACACATATTGTGAACTTTTAAAAAAATTGCAAACCTGAAGGCAAACTAATTCTGTGCCCATCTTTAAGCTTCAACCGGCTTCGTTTAAATTTGCCCTTCCTCTTCTTCACATTTGGTTTCTCTTGATTTAACTGGAATATCATGATATTCAGCTCACGCTCCAGTACATCGATCTCACGTTCTGCTAACTGTTGCTCACGGCGCTTAAGTATTTCTTCTTGAGATTTTTGCTGAAGAGCTGCTCTTGTCAACTCCTCTTCCCGTGATCGAAGCTCCTGAAGATAAGATTCACACAAGTGAGAGTAAGTAATAGGTGAAGGCTGTACTAAAGGATATATAAAGTGCACAGTAGGTTGTATTTCCTGATCTATTTTCATGGTGCACTATATACAGGCAATGTGCACATACAACCTTCTGACAGTTCTCCATTCTGCATAAGCTAAGGTTCTGTATTGAGATACCGTCAAGCATTACACAGATTTCCTTTTAACCAATTAGCTTGAGTCACTTAAGGCAGGTTAGCACTGGCAATGGGGACAAAACATCCAAACAAAGATTATCAGCTTACAGCCTAGCATAGAGAATGGGCTCGAAATACCTCACATCAGAAATTCTTTCATTGCACCAGGGCTGCTCTTAGATAGCTCCTATGTTCTACAGTGAAGTCAATGACTTAACAAATATCTCTTATGTTAAATTTCCTAACCTTTCCTGTTTTTCAGCCATGCATTAAGTAGCACTTTTCTATCTAGAAAAGCAATCAGTATTACACCAAATGAGGATTAGTGTAATAGGATAAATCAAGTCATAAGACAGAAGACAGCTGTTTCTTAATTAAAATCTAGCAAGTATCTGTACAACATCAAACTGCTACTCCCCACTGAATTACACCACATAGACTCTCCAGCCACCACTTACAGAGAACAATTGTTGTTCTCCTTTTATTCTTTTGCATTTTTGAGAGGGAAAAGCTTTAGTAAGGATGCTAGTTAATATTTCAGGGTAAACGAATCCCCAACACTAAATATCTGTAAACCTATAATCTTAAAATCATCTTACTCTTCAGCTTCCAAAATCTGTTAAAATATATCTGAAATTTAAGCAAACTTCCCTTCATGGTATGGGGCATATGTAACAGACTTGCCCACAAGTGTTGTAGTCAGTACAGCTAAAAAAAGAGACTACAGGAAAAGGAGAAGCTATAATGTAACTGATACTGTATATTTCTTAGTCCATTTTTTTTTTTCCATTTTTATGTATCATTAGGCAATTCTGGCCAGCACATCAAGAAAGGTCCTCTCTACTTTGCTCTGGCAAGACCCCACTTGGAGTACTGCATCCAGCTCTGGAGCCCTCAACAAAAGAAGGTTGTGGACCTGTTGGAGGGCGTACCACGGAGGGCCACAAAGATCATCAGAGGGCCAGGACACCTCTCCTGCAATGACAGGCTGAAAGAATTGGGGTTGTTCAGCCTGGAGAAGCAGCCTTCCAGTCCTTAAATGAGACCTACAAGAAAGCTGGGGAGGGTCGGCAGGTCACGAGTGGTGTCCCTCAGGGCTCGGTGCTGGGACCGCTCCTGTTCAACATATTCATCAACGATCTTGATGAGGGGATTGAGTGCACCCTCAGCAAGTTTGCAGATTACACCAAGCTGGGAGGGAGTGTCGATGTGCTGGAGGGTAGGAAGGCTCTACAGAGGGACCTGGACAGACTGGATTGATGGGCCCAGGCCAACTGTAGAAATTCAATAGAGACAAGTGTAGGGTCCTGCATTTTGGTCACGGCAACCCCATGCAACGCTACAGGCTTGGGGAAGGGTGGCTGGAAGGCTGTACGGCGGAAAAGGACCTGGGCGTTCTAATTGACAGTCAACTGAATATGAGCCAGCAGTGTGCCCAGGTGGCCAAGATGGCCAACGGCATCCTGGCTTGTATTAGAAATTTTGTGACCAGCAGAAGAAGGGAGGTGATTGCCCCTCTGTACTCAGCACTGGTGAGGCCGCACCTTGAGTATTGTGTTCAGTTTTGGCCACCTCAGTATAAGAGAGATATCGAGGTGTTGGAGCGAGTGCAGAAGAGGGCAACAAAGCTGGTGAAGGGCCTGGAAAATAGACCTTACGAGGAGCAATTGAGGGAGCTGGGACCGTTCAGTTTGACAAAGAGGAGGCTGAGGGGAACTAGATGATCTTCAATCACAGAATCACAAGGTCCCTTCCAAAACAAATCTTTCCATTATTCTATGAAATTCTACCTGAATGTAAATTGAAATTAAAAATAGAAAATCCTAATTTGAAATTAAGCTATGCTAAGAGTTCTGGATATATAAGAATTTTTTTCCTATTTAAAGTTCATTCATTTTGTCACTATACAATCTTAAAATTGTGGTGTCATTTGGTTGGGTTTTTTTCAGAGCAGACTGCCTATTCCCACTCATCATTATCCAGCAAAGTTGTATGCCAGCACAATTCCTTACTGCATATAGTGAAAACAAAACTCCAAATTTTCTTCTTCTATTATGTCCCACTTTGTCTTGAATAAATTAGTTCCTGAATTATACTACTTTGGTGTTTTCAAATGAGGGGAAAAACTTCTCTTTGTTCTTGCTAAAAATACTATGCATATCAAAAGACAGATTAGCTCTGAACTCAACTGGTTCAGTAAGAAGTATCTGTTCCTCAGAAAGGTATTTTTCTTTACAACTATAGCATACACACACTGCTTACTGTTTTCAAATTTAATTGAAATTATTGACAAATTTCATATGGTTTGCTAATTTTGAAATACCTTGTTTCAACAGAATATTCGAATTATTTAACTTTTAAAAATCCCCCCTGCTTAATACATACAGTTCTGCAAAAACCAATTCTGCCTCTGGGAAATTCAAAACCCCCTATCTTTACACCAGCAAGTAAGGCTTTGGGTTTTATTTTGGGTTTTTTGTGATTTTTTTTTAAGATATTTAATCACTTAATTTAGAGATTGCTGCAAATTCTCACTTTGCTCCTCTTCCACCCAGTCAAAACTGGACAACCTAAACCAAGGGTTTAAGCAGAAGCTGTATGAATTCAAATATAGAATCAAGGTGCTCTGGAGTTTAACTTCATAAATACAGTAATAAAGATGTACTGGGAGGCATTATTGATTATCCATCACTTGTTGTCCTCAAATCCAGGTTTCATAAACACCAGTAAACAGGAAAAAATTGAGGGCTTGTATTGAAAAGATAGTCTAGTAAAAGTAATAGCATTTCCTCGCTAAGAGATTAAGTATTTACTCTTTTCCAAATAAACTAATTAAAAGCAATCTTACTGCAACTAGTTATGCAATGTTTCTACACCAGTCTACAATTAAAACACCCACTGTAAGGAAGCTAGGAAAGAATTATATATTTAAGTTGCTCAAGAACATCTGTCAAAATCAGACTGTTATCTTCTCTCGGAGGATGTCACCATCATTCACTGTCAGCAAACCCTTGTGGAAATTCCTCCAGCTACTGAAGTTCCTCTTTTAATAGGGCATGAGAGTCCACGTAGGTTTGGTTTTTTCTGTTTGTTTTATTATCATTATTATATGAATACTTGATAATTACTTTACTCCTAGTACCTGACAAATTGATAAAGTGCCAAATGAAATAAACCTGCACATACAAAACCCTTGTCTAAGTCAGTTACATGCTTTCATTCATAAACAAGTGGGGCAGATGCCTTTGGAGATGCATTTACTTTGGCATATGAGAAGTAAATTTCATTTCTCTTTTCCCTTCCCTAATTAAGCTTAACCCACTTTTACACCAAATACACAACTCTTTTCCCAAAGCTTTACACAAACTTATTTAATCGTAAACTTGATTTAGTCAGATTTTTCTTCAACAGGAAATCTTGTAGTGCACTAATGCCTCCAGAAAATAAAAAATAAACAAAAACCTGAATGGGAATGCCCATTACAATTGCTCCCAGAGTAAAAAGGGGAAAACAGTTCACTGAACAGTTGCTGGAGGGGCAGAAAAGAGAGTTATGCCCTACGACAGACCGTGGCAAGTAAACTCAGTGGCTGGTGGCTCCACCGCAAGTAAAACTGAGTCTCTACTCTCTGCAGAGGGAGTACAACTCATCCAGAAAGGAAGAGATCTGACAGAGGCACAGAGCCCAGCTCCAGCAGCCTGTGTGCCCACTGCAGGCAGGGCAGAGACTAAACAGCCAATTCCTGCCCAGCTCTGTGAAACAAAATGAAAAAGGAAAAAGCACAGGGTAGAAGAAAAGGCAGATAGGAAGTACATAAGATTATTGTTGACAATATGCAATCTTAGTGGTAACCAATAAAATCTGATACCACATATACTGATATTACAGCAGATCTGTAATGCCACAGGCATCACCAGCCAATAGTTCACAAATGGCCATTTGTGACACTTGATTAGAAGTGGTGAGGGACAAAGGCTACTGACAGTGACCTGTAAGATGAGAGTTTAGTTTTTGCTTTTGTCAAAATTAAGTAACTAGATCTCTTCACAAGTCACTGAATCTCAATTCTCTTCTTCCTCATTTAATACCACTTCATGAAAAGTAACAATAAAGACTTATCAGGTAATAATTATATTGCAAGAAAGACCTGCAAAGAAGGAATCTTTCTACTAGAAGTATTTCTAACAAGGACTCAAGAGGACACTTGGCCTATTCTGACTTCTATCTTTATCAAGTTATCTAAAGGAAAATATAAACCTCAGGGTGATTAAAAACTAGTTGAAGTAACTAAAAGAGAGGGCAAAAAAAATGAACAGTGAGTGCTCATTCAGCACCAACATATCACAATATGAGAACACCAAAAGAAGACCAGTTATAAGAATTTAGGTAAGAAACAAGACAAACTGGATTTGCCGTTTCATGAGTATAGGTTTGACCTATAAAATCTTAATATCTGGCAAGAAGATTTCCAAAACTACAACACTGAAAGAGATCAATTGTATCTATCTGTTCTGGAAGAAGAGAGGGAAAAGCCCTCTTCCATTTTTGGAAGAGAAACCACATGATACAGTCATATAACAGGGTGAAGAGATTTTCATTCCCACAGCTGAGAAGAAAGTTCAGCAGCAGCTGAAAATCTGCACTGGTTATAAAGATTAGCTAAGGGGTAAATAAACTCTGGTTTGTTTATTAAGCAATGCATTCAAATATCCAAGAAAAAAAAAACAAACACAAGTTTTAAAAAGAAACTACGTGCCATATTAAACAGAGCTACAACCTGTGTTCTTTGGGTAGATAGGTGGGGATACATTTCTTCTTCAATTACCTGTATTTCTTCAATGCATCACTGATATAACCCTCACTTTCTACAGTGATATTTCACTTCAACTGAAATACCTCTAGATATAGTTTCAGCATACTGAACTGTTCTTTGTTTTTACTAAAGAAAGGGGAAAAGCAACATTGCCTGAAATTTGAGAAAAACAGTATTCAAATGTGTTTTTCTAAAGTAAGTTTGCTGCAAGACAGTTACAGCGTTACCTTAAAATACTGCCTAGAAACACATTAATGGAATTTAAGAACAGGCAAACCAACAAGAATAGTCAACTTTAATAATATTTTAACGAGAGAGTAAATCCTCACTTCCAAGTAGTTTATCCTCCCAAGTGTTTCTCCTGTATTAAATCAAGTTTCTAGTATTTTATTGGTCACAGTTCAAAAGCTCAAAACAGCATTATCACATAAACACACATACCCTTTCTTTACTGCCATGCAATTGCAGAAAATAACTTACTTTTTCCTTGGTCCTCAATTCGTTGAATATCTGCTGAATTTCCAATTTCCAGTCATCTTGCATGGAATGGAAAGACTCTTGAGGCATTTCAGTCATAACTGCCTCTTCAATGGCAGTAAGCTGTTCAAGAATTAAGGCAAACGATGGTCGGATATGAGGGTCCTGCTCCCAGCATTCTAGAATTTATCAAAATCTCATCAGTTTTTAATAATAAATAGAACTTTCTGAAGAACTACGACTTAATTGCTATTGTACTTCAAGTTCTAATGTTTTCCTTTCCTCTGCAAGGCTTTCCTAGTTCCTTTTCCATTTACACAAATGACATCTAGCTACCTGTACTCAGAGGACTGTTTTTGTATTAACAGCCAATTTTGTTTCTGCTCTACCTTTAGAATCTGAAATAGCAAACCTAACATTACTGCACAGAAGGGATATTTATAGAAGTTAAAGAAATTCATTATACACAAGTAAATTGCCATTGGCAAGCAATGTTTTTTTCTCTCTAAAGTATTTCCAAAACATTTTTGACACTCAGAGAGAAAAAAAAATGACAAAAATGGCATTTGCAGTTCTTTCTCTTGTGATTTTAATCTTGATCTTGTATTGATCTGTAGTATATTCTGTAGTTTATGAAAATTAATGCAATTTGTGTTTAAACACAAATCAGTAAAACCAGAGCAAAAGAAGTTCTTCAGTAATGACAGAGTACATATGCAGTACACAGTAATACTGAATGACATTCAACTGTCTGTAACACCAGATTGCTGTGTAGCAAAGACCAAAATACTTTGTACACAGCACATTATCAGGTGAAGTGTTTATTTTGCAATTCCATTACTACTATAGGCAAGGATACGTACCCCCAAAACACAACTAATTAAATACAAGGCAAGAAACAACATAGATACCTTTCATTAGTTTTGCAAATGGTTCAGGGCAGGTGGATGGAATGGGCAAAGTAAGCTTATTGACAGCAACTCCGTAAGCCACAGCAAGGCCGTCAATGCCACGGTAAGGAACTTCTCCTGTAAGCAGTTCCCACAGCAGCACTCCATAACTAAAAAAGGCAATTTTTTTAACAGTTATTTTCTGACTACTGACACATTGTTTCCTCAAGAACAAACAAGTATCTGTCCAACCATGTACTGAAATTCACCAGGATTTCCCACGACAAAGGTGAATGACTTTAAGAGTCAGCTCTACTTTAGTCATCTTTCACCTTTCCACCAATAGTCAAATACCAAACTGCATGCAACTGTAAGACTAGCTCACACGCTTACTCAAAATGTAGCCTGAAGTCCCTTCTACCTGATATTAGCATCTCTAGAAATCTCATTTACAATTAGTAGAAACCAGAAAACCCCACCAAAAATCAAACTAACAAAACAAAAAAGGAAAACCTCAGGAGAGCATTCAGGTCACTTCCCTTTCCAAACAAAGTGTTAACTTTCCACTTCCCACAGAAGACAAAACAAGACTGATAAATGACTACACACACACACAACTGATTTCTCCATACTAGAAATAAAACCAACCCCAAACAAAACATTGTCTCCAGTGAAAGGTGGTGGCATAAAGAGGTTTCTTCTCAGTGTCAGGTAAAGAAATCAAGAATCACAGGAATTCCTACTGCAGAAGCACTAATTGCAAGAATTTCTACCATCTTCGCTCTAGAAGAGCTGGGTGTGGCTTTTACCTTCTTTGGGTCTGTATAGCCAACGTTTGGCTTGCTCAAATGATCCAAGACCGTACAAAGGGCTGGCACAGCACATTCACTGTTGATCTAGGGCTCCTACTTCTCCACCACTAAAATGGAAAGCTTTCACAATTGTTTTTGTGGAAGCAGGAATTACTCCTTTTAGAATGTAAGCCTAAAGCAGACTTTATGATTGGGTTTGGTTCCCCTCCTGCTTCTCTTCCTGCCAAGGAATCGCTACCTGTTCTCTCTAGCAGCAAGTAATAGGACAAGGGGAAATGGCCTGGAGTTGCTCCAGGGGAGGTTCAGGTTGGATATTAGGAAGAATTTTTTTACTGAGAGGGTTGTCAAACAGGCTGCCCAGGGAGGTGGTTGTGTTGCCATCTCTGGAGGCGTTGAAGATATGGGTAGATGTTGTGCTGAGGGACATGGTTTATGGGTGTTGATAAAGCTAGGACAAAGGTTGGACTCAATCTTGAAGGTCTCTTCTAACCAAAACTGTTCTATGGTTCTATGATTCTATGATACAAAGGACAAGCTATTGTTGTTTTTGAACAGTACAGTGAGCAGGCAAGGGGAAAAAAACAGAATACAAAGTACTGTTCTTTCCTCTCTCAGGTATGTGAAGAAACAACCCACAAGGTTTGCAGGACTGGACTGAACTCTCCTAGAGGAGAGTTCATACAGCACTGGGGAGATACAGGCTATGTACCCCTTCCTCCCCTACTCTGTGCACCTTTGTGCTAGGAATACCACCTCAGCTGCAGCAGATGTGACAGGAAGAACACCACACACTAGTTAGGTTTTTCTATCGCTCTCTCCTTAATGAGAAAAATTCACTGAGGATTACACAGGACTTTACAACATCATCTTAATAAATAATAAACTAGCAAACTGTGAAATATGAGCATGAATATCAGCAGTGTTTTGTTTATATTCTGTTTATCTAAACAGTTTTGTCTACCATAAAAATCTTAGAATCTAATGAATTTATAGTTTTAACAGTCAGAAGCAACGGAATACAGTCACAGAATAAAAAAAAGTTTGGGCTTCTTAATTTCCTCCCATTTTTTTCCAGTCTAGATTCTACACTTGCTTGTATACACAAAGAAAGATAAAATAATGAATTCCAGTTTTCTCTTAAATCGATGGTACTTCTGACAACGAGTACAACACTTCCTGTGGCACATACACATTTCAGGTATGATGGAGGAATTCTACTGAACTACATTTATGTGCTTAGAGAAAGTGAAAAGACATAACTATTCTTAATTCAAGGATTTCCCTTGTTCAGACTATTCTACACATATTTCAGCATGAAGTCTGAAGTTAAACAGAACAATAAATTTAACTAAAAAGAAATCATCTTTTTATAAAAAGTTGTGTCACGCTATTGGCTTTAGTTATATTTACAATTCAATCCTTTAATCCTAAGTAGTTGTCAACAGTGCCAAGTAGGTGGCTGTAAAATTTTAAACAGACCAACACAGTAATAGCCTGAAAGCATCTCTTTTAATGAAAACCGCCTTAATATCAAGTATCAAGAGGCAGAGCTGTGGGGGGAAAACTGGGGAGGAACCCTAAAGACATTCTAGTCCTGCCACGCTGGAGTCTTTGGGAGGTATAAATCTGTCATTATCTAGGATGACAACTACTTATTAACTCTCTCAACTATGGAAGTAGCTACTTTGTGAATTAAATTTCACCAACTCACGTAGAATTGCCCTACGCATGCAGTCAGAGCTTCTAAGAAACAGCATTTTTTAAAAAGATCAAGTCACGTCCTTCCAATCTTCAGCAAACGGCCAAAAATACAGGCATAGTACATTTGAATTACACATTTTAAACCACAAAAACTAACACACTTACAAAAAAGATGTCGTTTAAGTATCTTCATTATCAAAAGCTATTCTGCCACCAAAAGTGATTTAAACCTTAACGTATCACATTCCAGCAAGAACTTGACGTTTTCACGTATTGTAAAAGCTGATAAACATGAAGGTGATGAAAGTCCCCAAAATATATTTTATTCTACAATCCATCTTCTAAAGCAGAGGTTACTAAACATTGCCATGTGAATCACTTCAATATTACATGTCTGCAGAAGGCACAAGCAGCTGCTAATTCTGCTGTATGTAAGCGCTCCCTAGCTTCACCAAGCGCTCGTACACTGGAGCCAGGCGGTGCTGTAAAGACCACTGCTGAACAGCACTTAGAAATCTGTGGGCACATTTGCACTTTCAGGCTCCACACATAAAAACAAGACTGACATACCGCTAAGAAACGTGTGATGATCAACAGAAGGGTAGGGCTTGGGAATCCTCGCTTGGGAATTTGGAAGCATACACCAACGAATAATAAATGTAGTAGCTGTAATTCTAGTTTGGAAAGCAGAAGGGTAGACATGCATAGCCTGGAAAGCACCAGTTCTGCTATTTAGGATGACACTTGACAGCACACAAGCTGGAAGGCTCGGCATGAAAATACTCCCACAGCATTTCCGAGCACTGGCTGATTCCGGAAGACTAGCTCCAAGTGTAAGTATACTTCAGCAGCCTCATCTGCTCTTTTTTTCTTTTTTTTTTTCCCTAGGATGAGGCCTGCAGATTTCTACTAGAGACTCAGCACTGAGCACGTGTAACTGAAATTTAGAACTTTCCTGAAATATACTGTGTCCTTATCTCAGAGTGACCCAAACATAAATTTGTAATCTCAATGCTTTTTGAAAGAAAACCCGTTCCTATAATCAGAGTATTCTTTATTTGATTTTCTTTTAAAGAAAAAGTAAAGATAAGCAACAGAATAGAACAAGGTGTAGTAAGCAGAAAATCTTTAGAACCCAAGAAGGTCTAAACTATACTGTACAACACAGCCTTTCTACTTAAAAACCTCTCCTGTTAGATGTCCACCATTGAGCTAAATACTTACATTTTTACAAGAGAGGCGTGCAGGAGAGAAGGCGAAGAAGAGAAATACTGTAGGTTCCAAAAATGTAAACTAATGTTGCAGCAGAATATAAAATAATTGCACCAAAGCATACCCCCTCAGATACCTAAAATCACAGCAACAAGACTGGACAGGACCTGTAATTAAGCACGGAATACAGCTGATTAGGGAAACGCCTACACCCAACCTCCAGCCCACAAAAGAATAAAAAATTAAAGAAAAAAGAAAGAAAGAATGGAAAAAAAAGAATGAAGCCAAAGATGTTTCTCAACTGGGCATCAACTCAAACTGATGTAAACAAATTGCTGAAAATTGGTTCCAGACACAAGACAGATGGGTGTCACAAAACAGTGGTGCAGATACAGAATCATCCTGAGAATACCATAAGTATTACTTCATGCTGTACAATATCAGGCATCTAAGCAAAATAAGACCCTATTAAAGAATTATACAACACAGAACATGCATAGGGCGGCATGAGAAAACAGATTAAAGTCCTCCCCTCCTTCTCCAAACAACTATCTTGGAACCTTCAGAGAGAAAGCATTTCAAAAAGAAAGGAAATGTAGACTTCTCAGGGTGAGGCACAGCAGCTTTTAAAGCCTATTGTGCAATCACTGCTTTTCCCCACTCATAAAACAGAACCAAATTAAAACTGAAGTTTAAATTACCTTTCTACAGTACACGTATGCCACACTACACCACTTAAAGCATCAGTACTAAGAGTCATATTATTTATATGATCATCAATAATGTCTTGAATGAGAAATTCACAAATTCAACATAGGGACTTCCCCACCTTTAAAATCAGAAAGCAAGTTAAAACAATTTTGGGCTGAATACACTCTCTCCACTCCAGCTACTGCAAGCAAAATCTCCGTAAATGTAAAAAATTCGATCTCCTGTTCACTTTTACATATGATCACATTCTAGATTCCTGAAAACAACTCTAATTTAAGTTAACATTAGGCAAAGTTCTGGTTTGTAGCTTATTCTTATTTATAAGACATGTAAAGTAATAACTGGCTGGGATATAAAGTAAACATACCAATACATGATCAATCATATGTTAATATATCAAAAGCATATGGCTCTTTATATTAAGACTACAGATAAAATACTTCGGTATCTTAACCAATAGATATTTTCAGGGCTTCTCTTAATGAAATCTTGCTTTCTTTTTAAAATAAAACTTTTCCATTATCCTCTTTCTTCCTCCCCCAATTTATAAGTCATAAATAACTAAAGGTAGATCAAATTAAGTAGATACTGAGAAATTTGTGTGTTTCTTAGTACAGCTATACTTGCTATATGTTAAGACAATAACCTAGAAAAATCACACACACAAACCAATCAAATAGAAATTAATTCAAAAACTTCAACATAGTTCTCCTGAACACAGTCTTCAGCAGAGAAACGTCTTACCTCCAAATATCACTTCCTTTAGAAAACATAGAGGACTTGATAACCTCAGGAGCCATCCACGCGTAAGTCCCTGCTGCACTCATTTTGGTTGTTCTGTGCCACTCTCTAGCAAGACCAAAGTCTGTAATCTTCAAAGTTTTGTTACAAATGTCATCATGTTCCATCTTCTCCAGCAACAAAACTGCAAAAGATTTG
The DNA here is from genome assembly GCF_000703405.1 of Apaloderma vittatum. Taxonomy (NCBI): domain Eukaryota; kingdom Metazoa; phylum Chordata; class Aves; order Trogoniformes; family Trogonidae; genus Apaloderma; species Apaloderma vittatum. The sequence goes on from NW_009730327.1 coordinate 74,170, forward strand.
ATGTTGTAAATTAATGCAATGGGAACCAAATAAAATTATCCAGTCCTGTTATTAATTTCAGATACAATTTGTACTGCACAGATAATTGCATACTTTAAATGTTGTGAAAATATTCTTGCAGCTTCTATATGTATGAAAAATGTTTTTGATAATTCTAAGCTATTCCAAGCTATAAAAAGTGAGAAATGCCTAGTGTCAGTTCTTTCGGCAACTGTGGTGTGTAGATATTAAACTAGCACAAGAAATCCACTGTGAAGAGATGTAAAGTAAATTATATAGGTTTAAGAAAGTCAAGAATCTTAATATCCCATAGATCATGATAGCCATGAAAAAGGCATTCCCTTTGGAATGAGGTTCTGAAGTAACAAAAATAGTAGTAAAACAAAACCAGAAGCTAAGAATTCTTACAAAAAGACTTAGAAAACAAAGCACTACACATATATCACCATATAAATCCATCCTTAATACTGCACCGGGTCCTGGCTCCTACTCATCTCAAAAAGTATGTAATGGAACGGAGAGAGGCACAGAGAAGGGTGCTGAGAACAGCATACCCACAGCTACAAGAAATAGTTAATAGACAAGGAGTCTTCCCCAGGAAAAGGAACATCAGAGAACAGAACCTTTAACAACATTTAGGTAATGAAGAAAGCTATAGGTAACAATTGTCCACAGTTTCCCAAGACAAGAAACAGACATCATTGAGCAAAATTGAAAGATAAGAAGCAACCAGATGGCAGTTGGTCACATGACACACAGGTAGGTGAACTTTGGAACTACTGGCATAGTAAGTGAATACTATTATTTTAAAAAGACTTAAAAAAAATTAAAGAAAACCTACGCAAATTCACAGAAGACAACTTCATAAAGAACGTTTATATCAAAAAAGTGAGTTTAAGTTCAAGAAATCCCTAGATCACAAATCTGTACAAGTTGGGAGTTAGCTTGCCTTGGCAGGCCTCAGCTGACAACAGGACACTGGAGTTACGCTATCGCCACTGCACCTCCACGGATCCTATGCTGCCTGACCTGTTCATAACACAACAGCATTGGCAGAGTTGTCACACATCTTCACAAACTGGTGTTAAAAGAGAACTGGGTTACTGTGTCAGAGCTCACAAGGACAAAGACAACAGATGCAAAGGAATCATTATTAACACATCATCATTTTAATCTCATATTCAGTTCCTCTGTCACTGTCTGTGGTAGTAACTGTTGGCTTTAACTTTCTCTTAAAATGATCTCCTGGGACAAAGTTCAAAGGTTAAATACAAAGAATAATCATACACGCATGTGTGTTCCAACTTTAGGTACAGCAAAACACAGTACAGGGAATCCGTTAATAAAGCAGATGAAGACTTAACCTCTCTTACTGAGGAAAAATTTGTGATTGCAAGAAATCATTTTTACTGGTACAGATTAAACACACTTTCAAATATTTCAAAAATTACATCAAATCCAGACGAAATGAGAAAACCCACATTCCATTTTCAGTAAGCTTTTCAACACGGAGCTGAAGAAATGTGGGCGAAAATGGTACAAACCAAGAGCTCACCAGTCAGCACCACCAGTACAAGTTAAATTCATGCAGGAGTTTTTATACTTTTATTCTTGAATCAAAGACCTATTGTTTGTTATTCCATTTCAAACATGTTCCACAGAATTCCTGACATTCCTTGTCAGTCAATGTGACCGAAACCAAAAACAGTCAGCCTTGCAAAAGGTAACAACTGGCATGCGATCAAGTTTCATCCTACAAAGGGACAACATTTCTTAGCAGTTCAAGCTTCCTTTTCCGGCTGGTAGCCAGGAAAACAGCAATACTATACACAGATTACTTAGCAGCTGGGTAGTAAAAATGCTTGGCATAGCTGAGTGGTGCTCTGTAAGTGCTTCCCTTGCAGTAACCTAGCAACCCTTACTATAGCATCCTCCTGCCACTTCCACAGCTTCCTGGCCCTTGCTGGCTGCTAACCCGGGAGAAGTCATTTTACAATCCTGTGCTTACCCTGTTTGCTCAACCTTCGTTTGTCTCTTTCTCAAATCCTTTAAATTGTCTTTTCAGGCTCCAACACACTTGCAATGCTGAACTGGGTAAGAGCCTGTTTAGCACTTTCTGGTTTACTTTAACGTTTTCCAGACATTCTGTTTTCCATAGAGAGTAAAGTTCATACCTGGTGTTAGTGCTACTGTTTTGACAAACACAGCCCAAAACATTTTAAGGTACAAAGCCCACTGAAAATAAATGCAAACCTACCAAAACCCCAGAATTAAATTATTAATGTGGAAGTGCAGGAAAATCCTATGTCCACCTCATTTATTTCGACATAAGCAAAACTACAGACTACAACTGTTTCTGAATGATTTATTCTAAGAGAAGGAGATCAAGTTGGATGCAAGGAGACTATTTGTGCAAACTAACAGAAAATTTCATCCTGGACTTACCCAAATGTTCCACATGCTACAACCTGAAATAAACATTTGACTAAATATTTTAAGGCCACATATGTTTCCTACCAGTTACACCATTTTCAACTCAATTCTGAGTTTAACACACCTCCTTTTGTGATTCTACTTTTCTGCAGTAAGATCAAGGGGGAAGTGAATTCCCCATAACAGCAGAGGTTAGGGTGCCATACATCAGGCACTCTTTGAATATACAAACCAGCACATGTCCAGAACTATTTACAGTTGGGGAACAAAGAGATGTTACTGCATGTTATTTTCAATAATTAACAAACAAATTAATAGGTTGAAGGTAAAAGCCAAAAAATCCTTAAGTGAGAGAGAAAGATGAAAAACCACAAATGCTAAGTGGTAAAGCAGTACTGAAATTGGTGGGTAGGATTTTGCACACGCTCTAAAAATTGAAGAAACATTTCACAATGCAGCAAGCGTACATGAGGATTCTAACAGCATCCCTAACAAAGACGCTGCTGTTTAAACATAGAGATAAAAAAACCTTTCCACTCTTGTCTAATGTAACTAAGATGAACATGGAAATCCAAGTTATTACTCATCCTAGCTCACTGAAGAAAGTAGTTTATAGAATTATGAAATAATTTAGGTTGGAACAGGCCTCAGGATGCCACCCCCCACACACTTAGAGTAGGGCTAATGTTGTAAAAAGTGTAAATCTACTACTGAACATTTTTACGAATCGTGAAGTTATGGCACTATGACTACTGAACATTAAACTAAACGTAATCTTAGAATAGATTTTGAAGAAAACGTTCAGGAGAGGAATTAAGGATATTAAGGCATAGAAAAATGCAGCAAAATTATAGCAGAATTACATTACAAATAGCTCATGTCTCAGTAATGTCATTTTGTCCTGATAGATGGATTCTTAGAAAGGGATAAGGTAGCAGACTTGAGCAGATGGGAGTAGCTTTTAGGAAGTGTAATCATACAGACAGAATAAGGATTAATCAAAGAATTCTGTACAGAAGTTGCAGGAAGGAAAATCTTAAGAGACAAGAGACCAGGATCAAAAGGAATCATCACTGGGAAGCATGTTTGCTTCACATGCCTATTTGCAATCAAAGTAAAAATACAAGATGTGTTTCAAGAACTGATAGGAAAGTCAGAAAATACTCCTCTCTGAAGACCAGATCACCATACTAGATGTCAAGGGTTGAGGCTGGGCTGGCCACTAATATCCATAGTTGGAAGAGATCCACCATAAACCCTAGAGCTATAAAGCAGAGGTGAAGGAAGAAGAAATAGCTGGCTGTTCTGGCTGACAGAAGGAAAATCAAAAGAGAAGACACACAAAGTCATGCAACTAGCTCATGCAATTCTAAAAGACACTGAAAAGGCTTCTTTTTTCAGTAGAAACAGGGAAATACCAATACAATTGTGTAGAAAGCATAAGACGACATACAAAATGCTGGATGACTAGAATGGCACGTGTTCAATAACAGGAACTTAAACAGGAGCAGACGCAGAAAATAGAAGTAGGAACTTGTAGTTAAGGAACATGTAGTGTCTTTTATTTAAATAAATAAGAATTCATTCTCTCTGCCAGGCTAAGCATTTGTTGAGAACAGTTATGAGAACAAAAGTTAGCCATATCTACCAACAGGATGCAGACCTACAGCACTAGTGCTTATATCAATAAAATACTCTTCTAGGTGCCCTGGCTGATCCATCTTACTGGCATGCTCATGGTTAAACTCCCTTCTAGATCTGGAGCAATCAGAGTGGGAAGAAAGTCATATCAGATTTCAAGATATTACCTTTTTTCTCCAACCCTTTTGTCCCTCCTCTACAGTATAAAGCACAATTTACTCCTTAAAAGACACAAGACCCAACATACAGTTCTGTAAAACCTAATGGTTCCTGCAATAGCAATGCCACTAATCCTTCTGGCTTGCTCTCTACATTATCATAGTTAGAGTCTTTTTCTACTAATCTCATGGCACACTCAAAGTATTTTATGGTGTTAACAGCATGCAGACAAATTGTTCTGCAAGACTGCAATGGGACTGGACCTACGGAACCAGCTGGTACTTCCCAGGCCCATGCTCCTCTAATCAAAAGAGGACTAGCAACCTCTCTCTGCCAAACCACGACTGTTCCCACACAAGCTCTTCTCAATCAGGAAAGGCATAGATTTTATGCTTGAAAAGTAGTTAGAAATGCTAGTAAAATCCCACTCAAATGCTCCCAGTTGCCCCTCCTTTCCCAGTGTCATTCCCTTCCCACCACTCCATCTCTAAACTCTCCCTTCTGGCAGTAACACTTGGTTGGAGCTACTGAGAGTAAAAAGGCGAGAAATCAAGTGCAGCGGCTCAGGTTAGAGAGGCACAGGGTGGCAGTCCAGGTCTGGCCAGGTTTGGAAAAGAACTGACTTCTTGGCTTCATTCTCTTTTCTTGTGAGCTGAGGTTGAAATGTTACTGAGGAAAAGAAAAAAAAATAAAGTGAGAGCTTGGCTATCGACAGATAGGCTGTAATCGGTCAAGAAATAATAGAAAAGAACACATGAAGACAAACTGGGTTCCTGGGTGCAGGCTTGCTCTGTGAAATTCAGATGGACCCAGAACCATACCCCCAGTACTACCTTCAGGACTAAGCTGAAAGTCTGGAAAGGAACTGAAAGTATTTGATTAAATTGCAGGCATTTTGTTTAAGGCATAATTTTAAATGAAAGGCTCACATTCTTGCCACAGCGTCTCTCCTTTTTGTTTCTTAAAATGCATGTAGCTTGAGAAACAGTATTTACAGCAAGCCTGGGGGAAGCCTGGACAGACCTTTTAGTTGGCAGCACACCCAGGAAAACTCCACCTAGCACTAAGCTCTTCAACCCCACTCTTTTAACATAGATTATTTCCTACAGTCTTAGTTTTCTTTTTACTACTAAATACCAGTGGTTATAATCATCCAACCTTATCTATCTCCAAGTCATCATTGAATACATTTCATTTGAAAAGTTTCTTGAACTCCAAAGACTTTATTCAGTTAAAAACATTTTTATTTCATAATGCATGCCAGTACTTTCAGGTGATGCTTTTCAGATACCAGCCACTTACACCAACTGAGTAAACAAAGTATTATGAGAGATCCCAAGTCAAAGGACTGAATGCCTTTTTAATGTTTTAGATGTATTGAATTCACACTACCTTTTAATGCTAGAAAAAAAAAAATTCTGAAATACTTAAGTCATAGAATCATAGAATGGCCTAAGCTGGAAGGGACCTTAGAGACCATTTTAATCCAGCCTCCCTCTGCCAGGGACACCACCTGTCGACTAGATCAGGCAACACATGGGGTCCCTTCTATCCTCTTTATAACCTCTTTATTCCTTCAACTATACCCTCTTTATAACCTCTATCTATACCTTCTACTATACCCTCTTTATAATCGATATTTTGTTACTGCTAAAAATAAAATGTTAAGCACCCTTATTTTCCCAAGTTACTTCTTTGCCACCAACTGCTTCTTGCTAGCTTATCTACAGTCTGCTAAATATCTGACTATCATAGGTTTTGCAAATGTAAGCTATTTAATAGCATAGCTATTTAAGTTACTACAGTTATAGGTAAGACTGTCTACGTGCCCACACCATCCACTACACTGATAAAGTCATTCTTAGAGAATATAAGAAAAGATGTTATACTGTACACTTGCAAATCTTAATCATCCAGACAATGCTGCCACTGTCAACAGACGTCTCCCATCCCGCACCCAGTCTGTTCCAACTCTTTGCAAGCGAATCTGGTTCCTGTTAACCAACTAAATCAACATGCAACAAAACTAGCAGGGCAACCTTGTATCTTTACCTGGGAACTAAGAGGCAGAAAAAAAACCTTATTAAACATTTCATATTCAGTTAACAAAACACAATACTTTGTCGATATTAAGAGTCCTACCTCTCTTATTTGGAGCTGCTGTTTGGCTCTCATCGTAATTATAAATTAAAATTTCATCACTGCTTACAGAAGCCATGCCCAGTTTTTAAATTAACCATTGCAGTGAAAACATTAAGTGTTTAAACTACAAATTAACTATCACGGTGAAAACATTAACCGATCACGACATCTTCAATCCACATGATACATTTGCCTGTGCAAGGCTGCTTCTTAAACACCTTACTTTTCTCCTATAGGTTCTCAGGACAACAATGTTATCTTCATCTCTGTAGCCAATATCTGTCAGATTGCGATTATCTCACTGGATTAACTTTAGAGCCCATCACCTGCAAGGGAATTTCACCCTTTAAACATTGATTACACATGCAGAAGGCATTTCTCTATTTTTTATTATAAGGATACCATGCTCCACCATTACCTACATCCCTTTACAGCAAGCATATAACCATTTCTTAATTTTCACACTAAATTGAAAGCAACTCAACAACAGTTTGCTCTTAAATGTATTTGTCAAAAAAAAAGTCTGGCTAAAAAAAGAATCCTAACTCTCAGGAGCCAACACATATTAAAAAAAACCCTGACCAAAGTGTTCCCAATTGGAAAGCCAAAACAAGACAAGACTTGACACAAAAAGTCCTTGACTGAAAAAATTGACAAACATAAACCAACTCGGTAAAAAAAATACAGCACTTTGTGGGGCATGTGGCACAAGCAAACCACCAAAGCATACGAATAACAGGGAGTCACCTGGCTGGATGTAGGAAGCGAAGGGAGAAGAGCGAGAAAGAGGGATGAGATATTTCAACAGCTTCAACACACCTTGCATCACCATTTTTTGCTTCCCCTTCACTTCTTTAATAACTATTATTAAAGCAACTTTGGGCAAATGGAAACTTGAGAGAAAGAAGGAGTTTTAACAAGTTATTGGCATAGGCTACAGATGCTGCAAGTTATTTTACTGCCTGCCATTTGTGCTTTACTTGCTGTTCAGACAGTCCTATAAGACAAAACTGAAATTTCTATTACACCGTAAGAGAGAGAACCAGAGATAACATGCATTTATAGTTAGAAATTCAAATAACCATCATTTATACAGTAAATTCTGAAAATGCAGATTTTGGATATTGCAACAACAAAAAAATCAAAACCAGACTGTACACTAAAAAGTCTCAAGATCTCAGTTTAATAAAATATTAAGCTTAATTCCCCTATTTAAATACTAAATTTAAAAGTTACCTCATTACAGTAGTTCCTCCATATTTTTACAATTATATGAAAATCAGTCAGCACTGAAATTTAGCTTTAAAACACAAACCACTCATTTATACAGCACCTACCAGAAACTTCCATACTCTCTTCCATATGCTCTTTCTTTTTTGCTTGCTATTAGTTTTAAAAAGCCGCTATGCAATAAAAACAGTTACTAAAACGCAAGTAGATTAGAAAGAAATGCTGAGAACAACCAGTAATGTTAGGTGATAATTCAGTCATTCCCAACTAAGACATTATTCTACATCAAACTACAGAACAAAGTGGCTGTGTGTATACATTCCTTAAAGAATATCACCTTTGTTATGAAACAGTGACTTATTTTTTGAAGACTTTCTTCCTATTTCTTAAAATCCCAAACGAAATGCAAGGCAAACTAAAGCTGTTATATTCAAACTGCAAAAGGAGCCTTAGCCAATACATAATGCATCAGGTACAGTTTCCTCTAATATACTAATCACCTCACTTACCCCAAACCCATCCTCTTCAAAACAAAGTAAACCACTATATGCCACTCAATATACAGAATTTACCAGGACAATGCAGCTAAATTTTATAATCTCAAAAATTGCACCCAGGGCCAAGAGCTGACAGAAGTTACCTTTCTTCAGAACTAACAAGTTACCTGATTAATCATTAGTCAAATCACTTTTTCAAGTTGTTTTGGATTTCTGTAGTTCAGTGTATGGATTTTTTTGCAAGTAAATAGAACATGACTTGATGCAATTTGATATTTCAATCACGAAAATACACAGCGTCTGAATACATGCAAGTATTTACACAGCATACTTTTCTACACTCAGCAATTACATACTTCCTTGTTACTTTATTTTGAGATCTATATCAAGGTGCATTTGATCTTTTGAAATCAGAATATTTAATGCACAAAAACATCACTTCACAATTAAAGAAAGTTTAGAAAAGTTTAATACATAGATACACATATAAAAAAATAAAACCACGTTTACCTTTAAAAGTGACTTACTAACCAAACCGAAGTGTAACAGTGTAGGCTGATGTCACAAGCAAGTCTTTAAGAGTTCACCGTCACTAAAATATTTAGCTTCCTCTCCAGTTACAGCTCCTCACCCTCATAGCCTTTCCCCCCCCACACTGAGTATAGCATCTGGGTAGTCCTGGAAGACTCAACCAGCCAGAAAGGTTTGCAGAACATTAAGCCTGAGAAGAGAACAGCTTAGAGTAGTTTTCTGCTGGATCCCAGATCTATTGACTATGCAGGCAAAGACGAGCAGATTTTTCTGACGGGGGAAAGGAGGAGAACCTGTGCCTGGAGATGGGTGGGGAAGCCTCCTTCTGAAGCTGCTAAATGAAGTCACGTATCACCTGCTGTAACAAAAAGTCAAGCAGCATTTCAGAATAAATCTAAACCTTTCACATCTAGATTTAGTCACAGATGCAAAGATAGAATCCAGCTTTCCTACTTTTTTCTATTACAAAATCATCTTTGATGAATCACAAAATGATTTAGGTTGGAAGGGACCTTAATGATCATCTAGTTCCAATCCCTGCTGTGCAGGGATACCTCTCACTAGACCAGGTTGCTCAAAGTCCTAATCATCCCTTTGTAGATGCCTACTGCTGTGAGCTCAAACCAATTCCAGTTGTAGATGCTTAGGCAAGTTTAGTCACTGAGTTCCCTTGGAAGCTTATTAGTTAACATGAAACTCCTTTAATAGCATTTTCATAAGAAATTTGAATAGGTTATACTCCATGAAGAATTCTGACTTAGGTTGTCAGTTGCTTTTATATAGAATATCTGAAAGGGTATTATTGCTGTAAACCAATTTTTGCCAACCAACCTGTTTCAAAATAAAGCAGGAAAAAAAAACAATCAACCAACCAAACACGAGACAATTTTTGAGCCCCCTTTAAAAAAAACCCACAAAAAAACCCCACAAAAAACAATGAAACTCGTGAGGAAAAACAAATAAATAAATTCTGTGAGGTTGAAGGATTCCTGCATTTCATCCCTGCAGTTTCTTCAGCAGTTGACGAAGAGCCCTTTGAGACTGTGCATTTCCAAGAACTCTAATCTTTAACAGCAAAAGGCAAAACACTTACTTTGAAATAAGAACTCTGAAAATTTGGCAGTACTCTTTCTCTTCGAAGGAGAAAATGGAAGGGCAAATCTGCTCTTTGGAATCAATTAGTATAACATTCAGGAATGAGTTAAAAACTACAATTTTTTACTTTTTATAAAACACATGAGGAAATTAACACAATTACTTTCAGGAAGAGCAGCATCTAATCATAACGTAAAGAAAAATGCAAAACTGCCCAAACACTTAGAACTAAAATATAACCAGTTCCAAGGTTTAATCTGTCACATAACGAACCACAGCAACGAAGCAGTTACTCCTGCATTTTTGAGAGGGAGGGCCATCTTATCAGCTCCAAGTTAATGGCACACCTGCCAAAACACAGATTTTAGTCACTATGAAGAGAACAAAGCATGCTTATATAGCCAACACTGGCACGTCTAGGACTGATTTAACTGGAGCTATGACCCCACACATAAAAAAAGATTCAACTTGTCAGGAAGCTCCAAGAAGGAAGAATATTTCTGTGGTGACATTATACAAATACGTAACTTTTACATCTTACCATATATAACCCATGACTTCAAGATGCAGTAAGTGGGTCAGAATTTAAGCATCCACTCATTTTGCATCCACTTTCAGTTACTGATCTGAGGTAACCTCTCAGTAACACGGTCACGGAAGGCAAAAATGGTAAAATTAGTTTTCAGAACCAATTGGCTGTCAGAGTCTCTAAAAAAGAAAGAAAACCCAAAAATCCCTATCTACATAGTCTGAGCATACATCACAAAGAAACAAATTACTGGCAGCAATGTTTTATGAAATAAAGTAGAACATTTTTATGTGACATATCTCTATTCAAAAGAAAAACATTAGAATTCAATGGCATATTAACTTTTAATAGACCACAACCTTCAAAAGAGATGCTGTTTCCCTGATGAAATTCTCCAACTCTACTGCAGCTTGCATGAGGGTGGTTTGATTTTGTGGGTTTTTTTTGATTTTTTTTTTAAATATTAGGTGGACAAGGTTATTAAAACTAGAGCTCCTTCCTGCTATACGCTTCCAGATGCTTCAGGAAGTATGACCAGTTCTTATGTTGCAATGCAGCAGCATTATCTTTACAGCAAAGCACAAGGCAGGGCTACTGTCGCTTAGAGAGATGGGAAAGGAAGCTGGTGTGCCTGGAACAGCTTCTAGCTTTATGCAATTGAAGCAATTAAGAAAGTGCAAAACATTTAAGTACTATGACTTCCTATCTGAATGCACCATGGAAAACTACAGCATAAGAATTTTAAAGTGCCAAATAACTTCTGGCCCCACTACTTTATCTGGCTGACATGAGTCAAAGGGATATGACATTCTCAGAGATATGGTTCCTATGGGTTTCATGCAAGTCAGCTGCCTTACAGAAGAGGAACTTCAGTTAGTTCTGCCAGAAAAAAAAAAAGAAAAAAAAAAGTGTTAATTCCTCTCTAGACCTCAGAGAGACCAGCCAGGCAACATAAGCAGTTTCAAACCAATTACAGCATATGCAGCCTGCTCTAGGAGGTGGCAGGAGTACCCCAGTACTGCAGGCAGACACCCTAGGACAGCCAGGCTTAACCCAGCGGGGACACTGGGTACACAGAAGGGAGCAACAGAGCAGAAGTTCCACAAATGAGAATGCCACAAGGAGGAGAGGGAAAGACATACCCAGAAAATTAGGTTTTTGTCATTTTGTTACAATATAACAGGTAAGCAGTAATTGGCTCAGTGCTACTGAAAGAAACAACTCACTGCCATTAGAGGACATGTCAGAATTTTATTTCCAAAGAAATTTAAGTTGAAGCTCAAATCTTCTGAAAAGCCATCTGCCTTCTCGCTCAAAACTATCAAAGACAATTGGAACAGAATTTCACTTTGAATTTTCCTGGTAACTGTACGTTAGAAAATCCTGAATTTCAAACAAATAACATAGAACAAATCCTTTGTCAAGAGACAAATTATGCACACAAATGATTTCAGAATAAATAAAACCAGTTGAGAAGAAGGCAAATAGGCTTAACTCTAGTTTCTTTCTCTTGCTCTCCCCAAACAGTTGGCCTAAAATTGCTAGGGAAGAAAGTTAGAGAGAAAGCACTTTTTATGAGCTCTTGAAAAACATCTCCATCTTATTTTAAAGGTGTTTAATAGCACAACTTGAGCAATTCTGCTGCAAATAACCTGTAAAGGCAAAGAACTAGAGGTAACTTGTTCTTGCTTTTCCCAAACTCTAGGACACCAAAAGATTTCTGTCTGCTTTTCCTGGGACTAGTTTGAAGAATGTCACACTAAAGTGGATTGTCCAATTGCAGCTTCACTGTTCTCTTCTTGTATTTTTGATTCCTTCAGACTTCAAGTATTGCTCTCATTAGCATCGTCACGTCCATGGCCTTATTCAACAATGCTTGAAACTCAAGCTGTCACTGATGATTTCAAAAAGTAATCTAAACTCAAAACACTTCAGAGTGCTGCGAGCTGCAAAGGATCCTGGGATGTCAGAGAAGCTGGTGAAAGCCACAGAAAACTGAACCCCACTCACATATTCATCCACAACTAAGTACACAGTACTTAGCATTATGTTAGTACACATAATCTGCACAGAATTAACTTTGTGCTTTAGCTTGGGTTCATGGATAGGTCTATGCCCTAAGCAAGATAATCTGAACTTTTTGCAGCGTTCCCTTTAAGTACACGAAGCTGGTGAACTAGAGATAAAGTGCTTTATTTTTTGAAGGCAAAAGAACCACACAATCTGAAATCAATCCCAGAAACACAAATCTCTGTATTCTCTACATTAGACTTCGGAAAGTAAAAATATTGCATACTCTATCCGGATATATTACTAGCTTTCCTCAGAATCCTAAAAAAGAATCAGGAAAGGCTGCACGAATCTCTTAACCACAAGCCTCTTAGCTAATAGGGTGTCCTTGATCAGAAGAAAGAAATTTTATTCCCCCAGAGAAAAAAATGTTCCACTTTCAAAGAGTTAGTAAAACAGCTGAGATGTGCTAAAAAGACACATGTAACCACTAGTGTCCACTCCTGTAGATTAATTCCTTTTTTGTTTTCAGTAAAACTTAACTTTTTCATACCCAGCTTAATCAAGACTAAGTTTGCACCCAAGAGAAACAGTTAAGAATGCTCAAGTATTTTCCCAATTTTTAAGATATCTGCTTTTTAGGTTTTTTATCATTTAATTCAGAATTCATTAACTATCCATGATGGTTTGAAAAACTTGAAATTTTCTTTCAAATTTTTTCTTCAGATTTTAGACTGGTAAAGTCCACCCTTAAATCTTTAATTTCAGATTATCTCCTTAATCTCTGAATTATATCTAAGAACATGAGAAACTGCTTATGAGGAAGTTATTCTCAAAATAGACCAAATTATTTCTCAGACAAACTTCTCACCATGTCACCTGCACAAAGTTTTACAAAGCACCCACAACACGCAAATCAACATTAGAGGCCATGATCACTATATTTCATTTTAACACACATATCCAAAGCTAAAAGTGTTCTTTACACTTTCATTCTGTCTGCTTCTGAATAATCTTTAAGCATTAATCGTATTAGGCATGGACTCCAAAACTGAAGAAACTCTGCTACCAACAAAACTCAGTTACTCCTTACTTCCTTGTTCAGACCTCACAAGCAAATCTGTTAGATTTTCTTCACAATATAAAAAGCATTTCTGTAACTATTTATTTCCCTTTTCTTGCTTTGGCAGAAACAAAAACCTTTTCCCACTTCCCAAAAGGGGGCCAAGGAAACTTGTGCCTACAGACATATGCCACTCATCTAAACTTAGGTTACTGCTGTTAACAAAAATCCTGCTGCTCTCACAGCTCTTCTGTTTGCAGCACCTTCTCTCCAGCCATGTCAGTCTGGCACCAGAGAAACCACACTAGATATGCTGTTCTACAAATCCCAACTTTGTAAAATTGCTGGGAGTGAAATAACACACTAGCCTTGAAGATGCTTGCTTTGCCTATTGCCTTCCAGCTGTAAGCTCAGCCTTATACCCTTTCTGGATCAAATACACCCGTGGAAGGGGCTCCCTTTCCCTGGCTGGAAAAATTAGTTTTCCTGCCTACTTGCTAAGGAAATAGTTTGGGGAGCATTCCTTAAGGACAGTCTTTTTTCTAATTTGTCACCCAAGGAGGAAAAATTCCTTTTTAAGGGAAATAACTAAGCTAGCACAAAACCAATCTATTTGTATGCTCCTTAATGGAGAGTACTGAACCACCACCACTAGCGGTCCATGGAAAGGATGGGCAGTGGAGGAACGGGTGCTGCCAGATTCTGTCTGCAGATATGGCCACTGCTACACCAAGTCAATCATCTAACCTTGGCAGCCTTTCACTCCCACTATGAAAAACTGGTAAAGACTGTAATAAAAGAATGAAATCTTTGATGAATGAGTTACCAGAACAGGGGATACTGTCATGATTCATATTGTTGAACTCCTTCAACTATAGTATACTGTACCACCAGCACACCATTGTCTTCCAGTGTTATTATTTAGTTATATTTCTATTCAGCATACTCAATGCTGTCTTCAAACTTCACTAAGATGAAGAAAGGTGAAAAAAGTAAATGGATAAAGTTAAGCACATGTGCAACAGGAGTTAGTAATGAAGCAGTGAAGAGGCACATATGCTGAGGTTTTAATCACAAGTATATTTTTTTAAATGCAATTATTCACATCCACAGAGATAATAGTAATCAGCACACAGCAGTAACCAGCTCAGCTCTAGATGCTACATTGAACCACAGGGTTATGAATTCATTTCAGATATGGACTGTGACATTGTCACCGTAGAAGGCTAGCATGCAAGAACCCACCTCACCTAAGGAAAGCCACTAAATACTCAAGGCACAGCTGCTCACTCTGAATACAGCAGCAAACTAAGAAGGCACAAACTGCCTACAGACAACTTGCTAGAAAATAAGGTGCTGGCCATGACCCGAAATGTATGTTCAACGAGTTCATCGTCTTGCACTACAAACAGAATCACAGACGTAGCTGAGCTAGGTCCTTTCTTTATCAAACAAATAGTGAAAGTACTCTCAGGAACAGTCCCATGACTGAGCCTTGTCTTAACAACCCATGCATGATGACCTTCAAGACACGCTGCAAAGGCCTTTTAAAAAAAGTGCTTCAAAACTGAATGAAGCTTTTTTATTTCTACTGAACTACTTAAGGACTCCTAACTGGAAAAAAAAAAAAAAGAGTAACGTATTGCTGCACATTTGCAACATTCAGAACAAAAAGAAAAGAGAATTGTGATTGCTTCAGACATTCATGGAAGCACACAGATTTCCACTTTCAGGTCACTAATTCAAAACATGACTACAATGGCAAGTCATAAACACCTCTGTTCTTGTTAGCTAGCCTTCCAACACCACAACCACCAAAAATCTTTGCTGCTCTTGTATCGACAGATGGACCAAGGATCTATGAAGCATAAACTGAGCGACTCACTCTTTCAGGTGCTTTTGTCCACACCAATGGCTGAAAGCAAATCTGGCAACTGCACACGAGTTTCTACTGTTTTTAAGCTACTGTCTCTTCCATCTCAATGTTCACTAAGTGTGTGAATTTTAGCAATGTTAAATGCATGCAGTGAAAAACAGACACACATGTTTAGCAGTGAACCAGAAGGGATACCCTTATTAAATCTTTCCTTTAAAATGTGCTCGTTTTACTGTAACTTAAACAACGCAATGGAGTAAAAGAAGCCTCCTAGACTGCAATTATGCTTGTGCACACGACTTTATTCCGCTTAACTTTTAAGTGAGCGCCCACCCGAGAGAGGTCAGGACTTTGCACGCCTTGCAAATAAACCCTCTTCTCCCTCCCTTTCCACGAGTTTGTAACCAGCCCACGGCCACGGCGACTGAACCGCCGTCAGCCCAAGCTTATGGCAGAGAGTGCCCAACCTGCGACGCCCACCTCCCGGTGAAACAAGGCTCCCGGACCGGGCCCAGCC
>NW_009730328.1:0-19898 GCF_000703405.1 Apaloderma vittatum
GGGGCTAGGGCACTCAGGGAGCGCTGCCTGCAGCGAGGGCAGAAGGAGCTTGGTAACAAATGCAGTCTTAAGAGCACTTACTTAAATCTCTGGGTACGTGTGACTAGGTGGGTGGGTTTTTCTAGAGGTTTGTCAGAGCCCTACTTGCGTGGCAATGTGGCTTAAGTCATCTCTCGGTCAGCTCAGTACTTTTGTCAAGCTTCGGTTTGGGGTATGGCATCTTGAACCGAAATCGCAAGAAAGTCTTAAAGATGCAGTTGCAGCACACTTGCTTAGACTTGGTTGAACTGTTGTACAGGAAGGGTGTCAAGCAGGCAGGCTGAAGTTTCTTTGGCTGACAAGTAGTTCAACAAAACTAAACAAATAAAAATGGGCTCACCTAATAAAGGTGGTTGAGCAACCTTTTCCTATAGCAGTTGCTTGCTGTTTTACCTACCTCTATTGCAACTGGTGTTTAATGTTGAGCAAGCATGTAGGAGGACATCTGTTTATCTGAGAAACTTCGTCTTGGTTAAAGCATGAGATGGTGTAAGACTACATAAAAGAGGGATTGTAATATAAATGCTCAGTAAGCGGAAGGATTTGTTTGGCATTTGCAAAAATCAAGTTCCACAGAAACGGTGGGTAAAAACGGTGGGCAAAAAGGTGCATAAAATATGATGCGGAAGAGAACATCCTTGAAGTGAAACGAAGGTAGGTCAGAGCATGCTTCTAGGTGGATTCCTTTTGAAAGTCTTAGAAGATATTGCTTGATA
Organism: Apaloderma vittatum; assembly: GCF_000703405.1. Lineage (NCBI taxonomy): Eukaryota > Metazoa > Chordata > Aves > Trogoniformes > Trogonidae > Apaloderma > Apaloderma vittatum. The sequence continues at coordinate 756 of NW_009730328.1, forward strand.
GATACATTTTAATGTTAACATTTAGTTAACTGCATCAGATTTCACATGAAGCATGTAAATGGCCAGTAAAACAGCAGTCTCCTTCTTGATTAGAAAAAGAAACAACAATCTGGAAGAGGTAACAGCTGCTTCCTAACACCACCACAGTTACTTGCCAGAATTACCTCTTTCCGTACCAAAGACTCAGAAGGCAGCTGAAATAAACTTTTTCAGCTGTGAAATTAAGCTATCTAAATAAGACTTTTGCAAAAAAGAGCTTACCTTTGTGAGATGGGTTTTACCTTGTTACACGTAAAGATACCTGCTTGATTTGTACATCTGTTATGGGGTATGTCATGAAGGGCTAAAGTCAGTTCCTCCATTCTTTGTGGCCTTTCAGCATTGTTTCTTGCTTACTACAAGATGAGTGTCTAAATTGTTGGCTTTATGCTGAGTTTAGAATTTAGGTAACTGTTAGCAAGACTGTAGTCTCTAGTCTCTATTCTCCATGTGTACTTCGGGGCTGTTTCTCTTTACATTCCCTCATAAAGGTTCTTGTTTCCTCAGACCACAGGACTCTATCCTGAAGAAAATTTTCTTGTTTTGCTCGTAGAGCAAGAGTTTCCACAAAGCTTTGAGACTATAGTATCTATTCTAGAAATCGGCATCTAATCACCGCAGTGGGGCAAGGCTCTATAAATATGAAACTTGTTAGTGGGAAATGATGGACTGAGGTATTGTTTGCAATACCAGTGTTGTGCTTTAAATTGCCTGACCCTAAATAGAATAAATGAAGCTACCCAAAGCAGTGGCATTGAGTGTTCCATTATTATGGCTTGGGGCAATCAAAGCTTGCAGACATCTATGGAAATAAGTAGCTTCAGTTTCAGCTCCTTAACTTGAAAACATGAAAGCAAACAGAATGAGTGCATTCTGCTCTTTCCTCAGGTGGATATATCTGGCATTAGAACTGCATTGCATCATGGGTTAGCTTTTGGATCTTGCACAAAGAAACAAAGATAAATTGCTTTTAAAACTGTCATTAATAATGAAATGTTCTGCCAGTTTCACATCTGACTTCTCTCAAGCAGTGATTTATAGGGATCTGAATAACTGTAAATCATTTAAGTATAGATAACCATGTCTGATGTTTTAAAGTAAGCATAGTAAGAATGTAAGCTATAGACTCCTTCTTGTAAATGCAACATTAATGTTAATTTTTAACTGGCTGATTAGCATATGAAAGCTTGGTAGCTTTATACATTGTGAACTGGAAGTTGCATCTTTTTTCTCTGTAGATCCTAAAAATGTCAGCTGTTGCTGAAGTTGTATTATCTGAGCCACTAACAGTAGGCAACTGAGTCCCTGTACCTTCTGTCCTAAAGATTTAGAACAGTATCTCCTGAAAAACATCCAGTAAAACAGCTTTCCTCTTCTGAGAGAAGACTTACAGGCCACTATAGACAAGCTCTGGCATCTTCTTGTGGTGGCAGCCTAAATTACTTCAATCACCTAATGAATCCTGAGGAGTCCTAAAATCTTCTGGTAATAGAAAAATAAGCATGGAGACTGCCATCTCTTGGGACATAAGTGAAATGTCTCTTCCTGATGACTCAGCAGTAATGCAAATTTAGAGACTCTTAATTTAGATGCATTTGAAATAGATAGTTAATTCGTTGTAAAGCTTGAACGCTTATGTTGATGTAAGCTGTCTATGACCTTTCTTTTAATTGAAATGAACTTTAGAGGAAGTAGCATTTGTAGTAGAACTGAATTAGCTGATCTTCAGTTCTGCTCGTTAGTAAATCTTTAAACACAAGGACATAAGAACTAAAAAAAAAAGTCCTCTACAGATCTGTGCTAGAAATTGAAGGACACAGCACTGCCTGAACAATCTTAACTCTCGTAGAAGGGTAATATGCTTTCCACTTAGGGGATGGCAGTGTGGGGGTAATGAGTGGTGACAGTTCATCTATATTTGCAGAATGGTCTCTGACCCATTAATATCCTCATTGCCTGTATGAGGAAAATACATGTGAAAATTCTGGAAAAATGAATCTTCCCAGATACAGCATTTCTGGAATAGTTTGTAGCAGCAATATAAGCTGTTGGTTCCTGTTGTAATGTCTAGACACTTATACGAACAGCAGACACACAGATAGTGAGTAAATCCAACAACTGTTGTCCTCAGTTTTGGAAATGTTAGTACAAAGTGTTTGCTTTGTCAAGGGATTGAATGTAGTTCTTGGAAACTACTAATCTGGAATGGAGCCACTTCAGGAATAGATGCACACACCAGCTGCAGTGTCCTCACTATTGGATGTGGTGCATTTTTTGCAGCTGTATTGGCTACAGAGCTTTGGGGCTGGATGCCTGCTTCTGGAAGAGTCTGTATGACCTTGATCTGCCCCTTATAGGAGTGTAATAACTGCTCAGCCTCATGTGAATGTGAGGACAACCTTGCAAGACCTTAGAGCTGCTGTTAAAATAGTATCAGTTTGATTCTGTTTTAGGCTTTTACTTGCCTAAAAACAACTTCCACTTTAAAAATGAAAGCGGGACTTCCGTTGGCACAAAAACGTTGTGCCAGGTGACACATTTGAGCTTATTCAGTTAGGTTTTGTGAAAAAGTTGAAGTGTGCACTTGTCTTGTGAACTTCAATTAGCTATTGCTGCAGTTCAGTTCATAAGAAAACAAAACCCGAGTGGTTAGACTACTCAAGGACACATTAGAAAAGCCTCTTGAACTAGCCTGTGGCTTGTAACAGACTTGCTGAAATGCACATCTAGTGTTGATTTCCTAAGCAGACCTGACTGTTCCCTTACCATAGCTATCTGTAAAACAGTGCTCTAAGATGGAAATCAGAGCGAGGGAAGTGACCGTTAGAAAGTCTTCTGCAGTGTGGGGCAGCAGTAGGTGAGCAGCAGTCGGTAGTAGCTGGCTTCTTCTAAGTCTTAATTCAGAACTGAGTCCTATCAGTATCCTTGCTAGGAAGAGGATGTTTAAAAGTTCTGAAGCATTTTAAAAGGCCTACTAGCAAACAATCTTCAATATATGTTGTAGTCCTGTTTTCATGCATAGATCATTAAGTTATTTAATAAATTGGTTCCTAGATGATCACTTAAATGAACCCCAAGTATGACTGGAGTATAACTGCACATTAGATCACTGAAAATGTGTTATAGCTCATGTTTGGTTCAGCCAAAGTTGGACTGAGCTTAGTGAGAGTAAGATCTCTGGCAACATTTGGTTTGACCTACTTACATAGGTATACAAAGAATTCCAAGTGACTTCTTCAAAGCTTCCACAGAGGAATTGCTTTGTCACGACAAACCTTGATGGCTTTTGGCATCCTTTAAAACTGCTAGTTGGGGTGGGATCTCGGATGCTTTGAAGTCTGCAGGGGACAAATGTCTTCAACAGGCCATAATGGCATTTTATCTTGCTAGGAAGAAGATACTTGAGCAGAAAACACTTGTCACAGCTCTTGAGGGAAATAGGATTTTTAATACTGTTACATTAATGAGCATTAATGCCATTGCAGTTTCCTAACTTCTACCAGTCTTCTGTTTGTGGTGCACTTTTCTCTGATTACAAAGAAACTAACACTTTTTTATTTTTTCTTCCATGTGCTTTTTGAATGGAAAACAACGATGGCCTACTCAAACAGTACGGTAAGAAGAGGGAAGGGACTTGTTGTTTTGTGTTGTCCATAATTTCAGTACCTTGGAGTCTTTTTGCCTCAGCAGTGTTATGACCTTGCCTGCATCTGCAAAGCATATTGCAAGGCTCTAGGAGCGAGGAGTAATATTTAAGGTGACCATTTATATAAGGTGACCAAATATTAGCTCCTACAGAATGTCTCCTAAAATGATCACTACAAAATTAAAGGGGTTTCATTTTTTTTCTATACTCTTTGCTAAGGAGATCAGATCAATCTGGAGCCATTCTTCTGCGTGACAATACTGGTATTTAACCAAACTACCAGGCTTGGTTTCAACCACCTTTATCTCAGACAGCAAATCTAACCATGTAACACTCACTACAGACTTGTCTTTCCTTCAGTCTTCCAGTTTGCTTCTGAAACTGGGAGTGGATATTTTATGGCTGTGAATCATAATGTTATGGAAGACTTGCTCTTCTACGTAGACCAAAGACAAACTGCATAGGTGTAGTTTAATTCTTGTGTGTGGAAACTTCAAAGGGTTGCCTGCCTGCCTGGAGGCACTTAAAACTGGATAACGATCTCAAGTGAGAAGGTTCCAAATCTACCTCCCTGGTCAGCAGAGGAAAGCTGCTGCTGGGATGTGAACTAGTGATTCTTCAGCTTGTGCAGCCTGAGCTTGAAGTGGTCCGTAGTCTACAGCATGTTATTTGTTTCTATTCTAATGGCAGTTGAATTAAGTAAAAATGCCAAGTTGATTTGATTTACTTTCCAAAAAAGAAGCCAGCATTAAGACTCGCAAAGCTGTAATTGTTTTATAGATTCAGGAAAATCAAGCTGAGAGCCTCAAAGACTTATTTTTCTGAAACTACAGTTATTTAAATGAGACTACTGAAATGACTCTGAAAACTTCAAGTATGCATACTTAGCAGTTACCTTGTGCATTCTGCTTTAGTATGGTGATACTAACAGAAGTTGTCTTGCTGTCTTACTGTGCAAGTAGTCATGGTTGTGACTAGATTTTTGTTTCTGGTCTTCTTATTGTCCCCTAAAGCAATTTCTGCCATGAGGAATACAGTAAACATGCATTTATTGCAGTCTTCAGAATACTCTTAAAACAATTCTGAGTTTGGACCAGTGCACATTCTGAAGACACTTGCAGAAATACTACATTATTTTGCATATTGTACTAAGGCTAAACTATCAAAAGAATGTGTACAATTTAAACTCAGTTTTTCTGTACTTTTTATAGTTGACTTTTTTTATTGGAACACAAATCTGCAGGAAGCAAGTGTGGCTTTTAATCTTACTGTAGTGTTACATAGTAGTATCAAGACTAGCAAGATAATAGAAGATATTTGCAAGAAACTGGAATAGCTCCTGACAGTTTAAAATCATTGCAATATCCGCAGTGTTACAATTAGAGGAAGTATCAGAAGAATGGGTATAGTTGGCATCTGCAAAGCTTTTTTTCTTGCGAGGTGCATCATTTCTGCTGTACCTGGTCAAGCTACTTTTGAGCATCCTTAGTTTCCCATTAGGAGAAGGTGATGAAAATGTACTACATGTTGCTTCTGTAGAAAAAATTCTACTGACACCTTGTTACTTGTAACAGCAGTAGAAATTGAGCAAGACTATTTTTCTCAATTTGGAGCCTTTCAGACAAATTGAGCTTTTTTTTTTTTTTGTGCTTGATGCTTTCCATTTCCATCTGTTTTCTGTCTGTGCACACATCTGTAGCTATTCTTGTATCTGTCTTACTCTGTTCTATTTTTATTTCTGTCTTATCACTGAGCTTTAAGTAATCACTAAGCTGTTTCAGCAATTGCAAATGAAGCTCTAGGTAACAATTGGGTTTTGTTGCATGGCCTTGCTCTTTCAAAGAGATGGTGTAAGCACTTGCAAGAGAATGCTTGCTGAGCATTTCTTGATCCTTGGAATAACATGAGAACAGTTCTTCACTTCAGCAATTTCTTGTGTTTTCATTACATTTGTGAGGAGCCTTGTTTGAAAGAGATGAATGCTGAATCTCTGCACAGAAGTGAACTGTAAATCTGAGTTTACTATATGACTATACCAGTTAAACTGCTTGATGATGGCTGAGGTGTAATCACACAAAACTGCATTTCGGTGGCCTACAGTAGTTCTGCAGTCTGTAGGAAGATTCAGAGAAGGTTCCTCCTCCTTCCTTCCTGAAGACTAAATCTTGCTGCAAGTATTCAGTTTCTCTCCCTTGCATCAAAAGTAATTTGCCTTAACTTGGAATTTTACCCTTAGCCCTATCCTCTGAAGCTTTGTGTGGCTAAGGAAAACTGTAAGAATACTGCAGGAGAGCTGTGTTTCTGTATAACTTTATTTTCCTTTTCCTTCTTTACAGCACTTTTGGGGGCCAGTTGCCAACTGGGGACTTCCTGTTGCTGCTATTAATGACATGAAAAAATCGCCAGAAATCATCAGTGGCCGAATGACATTTGGTAAGGCCTAAGACAAATATCAATAAACTGCCTACAGAACACAAATTCTCACTTTCAAGCAGTAATATATTAATAGTTGCCTGAAAACTTAGGATCAAAGCAGATACAGGTATCAAATATCTTGTTATATAACTTCAGAGGCCGCTTTAGGCATTGAAAAGTTGCAGAGCTCTCTTTCAGAGAGCTTTCCCTTAATTGGGAGCGGGATGGGGAGAGGAAGTGGGTCTTGAGCCTTAGCAGTTTTGATTACCAGACTCGCTCCTGAAGTGTGATTTTGGTATCTTATACTACTGCATATGCCAGTTCAGCATGTCTCTCTTTACCCAACTTTATTCTTTGTATAAAGAACAATTATGCTTTGTGGTTAGTGTGAGACTTAGATACCAGCACTGACAAAGTGAAGGAATGGTAATGCTTGGCTGCAGGGTGCAAAAAGCAGCTATGGCAGATCAGTTCCTTCTAAAGCAGTTGCCTGTAAGAGCCTAGTGTGACTCTTAATGGAATAGTGTGAAAATTTCTTTTTAAATGTATAAGCGTTATTTTTTTTACTGGTTTTGGAACATGTATAGCTTTTGTGTAGATGTCTGTCTCTGTTCAAAATCTTCTGTAGGATCATAAATCTGGTAGCTTTAATTTATTAGCTTAATTTTGGCATTATGTCTCTTACTTAACTCAGTTAATAATTAATTCTGAGTAATTCTTCTCCCCCTAAGCAAAATATGTTTGGGTTAAGCAAATTTATAGCTTTATGTTCACTAGGTTCTGCTTAGAGTGCTTCAATCTCAACTTCCTCAAGATGGAAGACCAGTTTGAATATCTCTGGTATAGTGAAACTGTTTGCAAATAGCATTTTGGTGGCAGCTACCCAGCTCAGCAAAGTTGAGAAACTTTCTTAATTTTTACAAGTATATATAGTGTGGTGTGCATACAAGTATTTTTTCATCTTTTAGGTTCTGTATGTTTTCCTTGAACAATCCTCTCCTTTTTTTTTTTTTTTTTTTTTAAGCCTGTCAGAACTTCACAAAACTAGTGCCTTGGGTTGTAATTTCCTGTATGTAAAAACAATTATGATAGGAGAGTAGATTAAAATTATTCCTCATCTTTCTGGAAAGCAGGTAGTTTATGCTTCTATATGTTCATGATTTCCTGGGCATGGAAACCTCCTCTTAAAGTTAAGCAAGAACTGTATTTAATTAATTAGTATTTTAAAAAATACTGTGTCCTAGAAATTGTTAGAATAATGGTATAGTGCAGGCTGTGTCTCATTGGAATTAATTTTTATTCTCTTGACTGTTGAAGGCTGGGTTGGCCACTAAACTGTGACAGCCTTTTCCTGTACTGGATCCTCAAAATGGACATGTTTGTAGGACTACTGGAAAATTGAAAAGCAGTGAGAAGCATTCTGCTTGTCATTGCATTCCACTAGTATGAAAATAAAATGCAAATATTAAAAATCTACTAACAATACCTATCGTGTTTTGCAGCACTGTGTTGTTACTCCTTGACTTTCATGAGATTTGCCTACAAAGTGCAGCCAAGGAATTGGCTTCTTTTTGCATGCCACTTGACTAATGAAGTTGCACAACTCATTCAAGGAGGACGACTGATCAAATACAGGCAAGTCACTTTCAAAAGGGGAAGTCAAACTCTTGGAATACTCTTGTCAGTGGCTTTTAACTGAGGTGCAAACCCCTGCATGTTTTCTGAACTTGTTTCTTGAACTTTACCTTTTGCAAACCTATTAGCAAGCTTGTTGTTAGTAGGCTGAACTGTGACTTGTTGCCTTGCACCTGCTTTGAATCTTCTGAGAGGTGCACACAAAATGCTCAAAACCCTTATGGTCATGCATGTAGACAGAGCTTTTGGCAGCTGCTGGCTGTTTGGGAGCCTGTTTCATGTATTTTGTGAACTAATCTGCATGTGTCAGGCTCGGTAACTAATTCCCAAGATGGAAACATCTATAAAACTGTGAAGGGGCTGTATGTCTGAAAGAACTTGAGCAAAACCTCTCTAAGCTGACTGCTCTATATGTGGGGTAGATGAAACTGAGTATGAGTGGGGAGCAGGCTGCGAGCAATTCCACACCCTCGTTGTGTAGCAAATAGTGCAGACACTGCCCCAAGCAATCCTGATGAGTCAGGATTATGGCTTTTCTCCCTTCTGCTCTAAGAAATCTATGTAGAGCAATGGCAGGGTGAAGCCTCCTCAACTATAAATTAAAAGATGAAACTGAGCAAAACTGCACGTGGACCTGCGTTTGCATAAATAACTGGCCAAGTGTCCTCAATTCCTTTAGTTCTACTGTAAGTCTTTTATAGCAACTGCAGTTCAATATTTACTCTTACAAAAGTTGTTCTTCTCTTGGCAGGCTGGAGAAAAAGAACTAAATCTAACTTGAAATAAGCCAGGGAATGTGTTCATCCCAAATTACAACCAAGGAGGACTTGCCATCTACAGTTGCAGTGACAATTGCAGTGGGGGTCAAATGGAAACACCTATTATGAATAAGACCCCATCAAGAATCCTTCAACTACTCTTTTTATCTTGCCTTTTTAAAACTACTGTTCAGCAACGTAAACCATTGCATTTCAGTCTTGCTGCCTTACAGGTCCTTAATAATTACCCCATCCAAATAACAAGCAATATTTGAAAACCAACTTTTTTATCTAACAGTCTACAAAAGTGGCCCCTGATGATTTGACAGAACTTGTTTTCAAATCAATGTGAACAAAGGTCAGCGAACAGAACTGTAGGTGGTACATTGTTCTATGTATTAATATACTCTCAAAAGCCATTTAACTTGGGTGCATTCATTCCTATTCTCTTTTTTTTTAACTTAAGCAGCGGTATCCTAATCTACAAGAACAAATGTGTAGACAGGCAGCCTGGAAGTGACCAGCTATCCCTTTTCCCTTACTGCATGCCTTGTCTCAGTAAAGAGACTTAATTAACATACATTTTTACATCGCACATTATTTAAAGAACACTCAGAAAAGCAAGAGCATAGCACTGAATGAAGGAAGGCAAGAAAGTCTGATACTGTGTTTTAAGAAGTTCTAAATAGATTTTTTTTTTTTAAAAAAAAAAAAATTTTTTTTTTTTTACCTACTGTTCAACTCATTCTAGATGTATGTAATCCTTACACAGGCAGAAACTTAACTTTAGAGTCTAAGATCTGAAGGACACAGTGTGCCTTCCGGTGACTTCATTGGGAGAGTGGTTTTTCTGCATGACGTGCCTGAAAGTTACAATGATGTAAAGATACTGATGACAAAGAATGTATGCAATGGATTTTATTTCAGTGCAGTGTTTTTGAACAATAAACATGTTCCAAGTGGCAATAAATCCCTTCACCATTTTGAAAATACTTGTTTCATTATGTTGTGATACCAGATCCTGAAGTGAAACTTTAGTGTGGAGTGTCATTCTATTACTGAAACAGCATGAAGCAAAAACAGGCTGGAAAAGGAAATCATACCATTTGTGTACTGAGTTCAGGCAAATGTCCTCTGCATCATAATACCTCAGCACTTCTTTGCTGCTGCCTTTGCCAAAGAAAAGGGGGTGCAGATACTTGAAAAAAGAGTATTCCTGCCATAATAATCAGGGTTGAATTCGGGGCTTTTGCTATGGAGCTGAGTAAATATTACATATTGTCTTCTAGCAATTGTAAGATGGTCAATTAAAATGCTTGCTTTAATCCTAGGTTGCTAGTGTGTTCCCAATTGCTCAATGGGTAAATTTTGTAACAGCTATACAAGAAGGAGGCTTATAGGGGCAATGCCGTACTGGATGGGTAAAACTAGTACTGACTGCTACTTGTCGCTTCAGAAAAGTTGATGCATAAAGCTACCCCTTCAGTGCTGTTGTCTTGTAAAAAAAGTAATCTTCTCTCCCTCCCTATCTCCTGGAATAGAAGTTTCAGACTTTGTATAAATGAATAGTGAGATACAACCTGATAAGGATAACTGATTATCATAGCACCTTACTTCTGGAGAGAACTTAGATGGGTTTGAACTTTATAGGTATGAAATGCAGTGTTTTGGGCTGCTATTGGTTAAAGTTTGCAATACCAGGAATACTTGAGCCTCACCTGCTGCTTTGCTCGCTGTTCATTGTCTGCTGATTGTCTTACCTTCCCTGCCTTGGGAATACCATTTACAAGAGTCTATCTTCTCTCATTTTCCTGGTAGCTGCCTGTACTGTATCTTCTCATGTATTTCTTTCAACCTTTCCTTTCTTCCCCCCCTATCCATTCACTGTGACAAGCTCAAGTTCTTTCATACTCAAGTACTGCAGAGTGAATTGCAGGGGTAAGTGCTTTGATTAGGTTTTTAAACCAGTTGATGCTCCTGCAGTCCGTACAGGCTACTTTGAAAAGGGAGGGAGTGGAGCAAAGCATCTGTTATCGGACTTGTAAACAGGGCACTGTTTGGGATGGAGTGGATGTTCCACAGCCTATCAGTGTGCCTAGTGAAGAAGTTAGTATGGGCAGAGTGCCACCAAGTGGCTTGTCACCTGTGTCCTTCAGAGCATTATTTATCAAGCCATTTACATACCATTTCTTTGTTTAAATAATGGTTCTTGGGAGGTGTGCTGGTCTGGGCTGAGATTTTCTTCATAGTAGTGAGTAGGACGCTATGTTTTGGATTTCTGCTGAAAACAGTGCTGATAATGCAGGGATGGTTTAGTAATTGCTGAGCAGTGCCCACACAGCCTTAAGGCCTTTTCTGCTCCACATGCCACCCTGCTAGTGAATAGGCTGGGAGTGCACAAGAAGTTGGGAGGGGACACAGCTGGAACAGCTGACCCCAACTGACCAAAGGGCTATTCTTTACCATATGATGTCATGCTCAGCATATAAAACTGGGGGAAGAAGGAAGGGGGGGACATTGGGAGTGATGGTGTTAAGCCTTCCCAAGTAACTGTTACATGTGTTTGAGCCCTATTTTCTTAGAGATGGCTGAACACCTGCCTGCTGATGGGAAGTGGAGAATGAATTCCTTGTTTTGACTTGTGTGCACAGCTTTTGCTTTGCCTATTAAACTGTCTCTATCCCAACCCACCAGTTTTTCCACTTTTCTGCTTCTTTCCCCTATCCTACTGGATGGGAGTGAGTGAGCAGCTGTGTGGTGCTTAGTTGCTGGCTGTGGTTAAACCACAATGGGGGGAAAAACCAAAACAACCTTAAGGAGAGGAGACATGGTTAATTATTGCAATAAGTAATTGTGTGTTTGTTGTGCACCTTTTTAATCTGACATAAAATACTGAGACACCTGGGCATGCAGCCATTTTGGGATGGTGCTGTCTGGGATAATCTGAAAAGATAACACTTCAAAGAGACTGTGGAGATTTTTCTGTTCTTGAGTACCTTAATGGAGCTTATGGCTTCCTTTTTAATTCCCTGCCCCAGGTAGCATTGGATAAAAGAATGGGGCTATGCCAGCTTCATTGATTATTATTAATCTAAAGTAAAGCTCAATATTTTGCATTTGATTTATAAGATTATAGGGCTTGTATCTCCATGCTATCATTCTGGAGTACCTGTTAGGATTAAAGAAAGCTGTGAATACCAAGTAACTTTTCAACTGTAGGATATGTCCTGCCACTAAAAACCTGTGCTGCTCTGATCCCACACTGTCCTGTGTTTACTGCTTCTGTCCCACCACCTTAAGACCTTGCCTTGCTGCAGTGGCTGCTGCTGCATCATCAGCTGCTGTCTTGTTTCATGTTTTCAGACAGAAAAGAATTTCTCACCTTTCTGCTGCTGCTAAGGAATGTGACACCCTTAGGAATTCAAGCGGGAGACAGCACCAGCTGAACTCTGTCATTCCCTCTTTCTCCTCAGTTTCTGTTTGAGATTGCTTGATCCACTTCAAGAGAGAACTAGGGCTATAACTTACTATGATATTAAAAAAAGGTCACAATCTCCTCTGCTGTTGTGTGATTAAATGTCCTTGATCTGAGCTTTCCTTACTCTAAAACCAGTCAAAAAAACCTCTTGGCTACACTACTGGAGATACAGCTTTCCGAGGAAACACATTCTTAGTAAAACATAGTTCTTCATAGCATGATGGGTTCTCTTTTCTTCTTCAGACAAAGCACAATAGTGCTGTCTGAGCAAGGGCAGTAACGGAGAGTAAGTTTACAGGCTGAAAGAAGACAGCCCAAAAGGAAGAGTTTGCTCCTTGGGACCAGGACAGGATGTAACATAGAAGTCTTTAAAAAGCACAACCTCAGCTTAGGACAGAGCAGTCTTTCAACTACTCTAGTGCCCTTCCTGAGCTCTCATGTTAATGTTCGTACAAACTGTATTATGGTCCAACTAATATGTAGGACATCAAATATATTTACTTCAGCTGTGTGTGTTTTCAGTGTACACAAACCTCTATTATACTGCCACAGCTGCAGACATTTTACTGCTTTACATGCTGGCTATTACAAAGTGAAGGGAGTGAAAAAAATGCAGGAATAAAAAGATGAGATAAAGAATAATAAAAAACCTACTAGTGTGATATGTTTGTTGGTGAGCTTAGCACAAAGCCTTTTAGGAATACAGCCTGTTCCTTCATACTGATGTGACAGACTACCAGCAATATTAAATGGTAATATAGGAAAGATTCACAAGCACAGTCCACAGCTTTCTCAGGTTTTCAGCCTCTGTCTCACAGGATACTTTGATCCTGCCTGCATTTGGGGAAGAACAGGGCTAACTTGCTAATGTGATATGTCTGTAATTCTGCTTCTGTAGAGCTGGAGTATTTCTGATGTTGTCTTACGCAGAGGCCAAAAAGTTTATTCTGAGTGAACTAGACGTTGCTGCAAGTTTCACTATCGTTGCAAACTGGAAAAGTAGGCAGTCTGGTGTTGTAAAATGAGGCAATTTCTGTATTAAACAAACTGTGCCAGAAGTCTGTCTCTCTCCACCCAATCCCTTTATGCTTTTGCTGATCTAATAGCTGCCTGTGCAGTATGTTTAGTCACTGTGGTAACCACTTAAAAATTACTGGTGTCCATAGAATCAACCCAGTAGCAACCAGAAGGCAGAAATACTGGCTTCCTGGATAACCTGCTGGAATGTTGTCACTGAGGTCCTGCTCCTTCAAGACCCTTGCCTCTCAATCATATGGCCTAACCCTGACTGTAATATTGCTCTCTTCTTACTTTTTCTCCTCCCTCTCTTCCTATCTTTTTTAACAGTAAGTTTCAAGTAACTATGGCAACAAGCCTGGGAATTTTCAGTTTAGTAATTTCATCTGAAATCTGGGTCGTGTCTTTCTCGTTAAGTAAAACTATTGTGTGGAGGTATCTGGCCCAATTCTCTAGCCTTTGGTGCTAGAGAAAGCAGCGCAAATTACCACAGCACTTGCAAATGCTTATGCAATGGCTGTATTTGGTCCATAGTGTAGAAAAACGTACAGGTACAATTACAATTTTGAAAGTATTTTACCCATAACTTAACCAGGGGAGAACCATGCTCTAATTTGCTTTAATTTGTGATGATTTATAGGTTGGAATAGTCTCATGTCATGCTTGTTGTCCTAGGGTATGTATTAACTGAAGGGATGTCTTTTTGGAGTGGTATTGAGGATGTAAATGATACTAGTAGCTTCTTACTCATTGAAGAGGACATGTAGTACTGTGAAATCTTAAAGCTGTCTCCTGGCAGGACAAGGTATTAATCTCCTCTAACCTGTCTTTCTGCAGTCTGCCTGGATCTGAGATTACATCTTAAACATAGAAAGATCTCCAGATTTTACCTTGTAGCAATGCCAAGGAATAGCAAGATTGTCTCAGACATTCCTCTTACACATTCGGATAGACAATGTCTCCATGCACTGGGACCACTTAAAACCCTAAAACAATTATAATATTTGTTCATGGCAAAGTCATGTGAAGCAACAATTAAAAGGTATGTTTGGACATACTTGATGTTAGGGGTCACCTGGGAGCAAAGCACAAAGCCAGCAGTATGAGCAGTAACCTCTGTAATACTTTGTGTTTCTTATACTGTAACTTGGTAAGCAGCAGCATCAGCTCTCAGCCAGATTATTATTAGAAACAGGTTGAAAGATTTGGCAAGGTACCCAGTAGTGTAAGAGTTAACCAGGCCTCTGTGATACCCCATGTGAGCCTGTGATGCCACAGAGAGAGATGAGCTCACTAACCTGTTTGTTACTTCCTCGCATGTGTTGCGTTAGCCACTATGAACCGGTAAAGGATGTTGCCTTTCCCTCCACAGCGCTGCAGTAGCTGGTGGTGCTACTCTGAACCACAAACACAGGTAGCTACTAGGTGCCTGCCAAGCACTCCAGGAAACAGCTCTTACTTCTGTAGTTGCTTTTTGTATGCATCAGCTCCTGACATCACTGAGTGAGATCACTTTCTGTCACCAAAGCGATGACTGGATGTGGAAAAGTTTGGGTCTCAGCAGAAACAATTACTGTGAAGCTGTATGAAGCCACCAAATGTGTGCTCTGCCAAGCGGGCCTGTGACTCTTGAGTGATTTGCAGGATGTGTCAGGCAAACTAGAAATGATGGGTTTCCTGAACTGAGGCATACAAATGAGGACACATTTTCCAGCTTTTTCTTCCTTTCTCCTTGTTTTTGGATCACCTCTACCTGTCACTGTCAGCAGTGCTGGCTTCCTGGAGAAGGTTCATAATTGTGTTTTCAGGAGCTTAGGATCTTTTCACAGAATCTCTTTGGTTAGAAGAGACCTTTAAGATCTTTTAAGACTTTTCAAAGGACACAAGTGGCATTCGCCCTGACTGGTAAACTCCCTTCCTTTCAGTGGGCTTCAGAAGCTGCTGCTTTGCGTGATCCAAGATGTTTACACCAAGCAGTAGAATGGGCAAGCCCCTGCAGCAGGTCTGTGTTCTGTGTTTCCTACCATGCTCTCAGTGGGCCTCTATCAGAGATCCTTTACTCAGTTTTACTTAGAATTCACTGTAACCATTTCAGCAATATTCATTCAAATATCCTGTTTCCAAAGGTGAAGAATACCAAGGTGAGGAGAGAAATAGGACATTAGTGTGACCAGAGCAATCACAGAGCTGTTATTTTTACAGAGTAAGGGTTTATAGGTTTACAGCTGATCAAGCTACGAGACTCAGGGGTATAGACACTGCTCTATGTGCATTCAAACTATGTCACCAACCGTATGAATTCAGCAGGTTGGCTGAATTAATATATTTTTCAGAAAAACATTGCTTAGCATATATATAGATGACCTTTAAAGGTCCCTTCCAGCCCAACACATTCTATAATTCTATGCAGACCAGAAGTGCAGATCCAGATTTAAATTGTCTGTATTCATCTATATCTATCTATAAATCTGGAGAGGGAAAAAAAATAAAAAAGAGAGAACCTTTTGTTTGTTTATATTTTGCTCTCAGGTATGCTTTGGAATTCGGATATGTTTGTAACAAATCACTGGCAATACTTCAATGCTATCAATTCTGGGGGCTACTTTTGGGCTTTTTGGACCTAACCTCCTACCTTTCCGTTCTTTCAGGTAGCAGTCCTATTGTGTTCGCTATACATATATTTCTGTAAAAGTAAACAGAAATTATATATACAGGCTGGTCCTGCCTATATTTAAATTAAAAGGGGTAATGGTGAGGTTCATCACCCAAATTCGTCAGACTGAAATGTAGGTGGCTAGTTTGACCTGCTCATCCGCACTTCCTCTACAGTCACCAGAGAGCAGAAAGTAACTTCTCCCCTACTAAAATAACTGCTTTAGAAGAGAAGAACTGTACTCTGGAAGTGTCACTCTCTCTCTATGGACTGTGGTAATCCAGAGAAGTGTTCTAAATTTTAGGCTTAATTTTTTGGCTGCGTCTACTTCAATTTAATTAAAAAAAATAAAATTAAAGCCTTAAAGAAGGCATTAGTGATTTTGAAAACCCAATAATTGCTCATTGGAGGTAGCACCAGAGATGTGCCCCAGTAACAAAGGTCTTGAACAGATCATCAGGTGGGATCTAATGGTTGCTTGGACATCTCTTGAGTCCAGGGATTACCACTAGGGCAAGTCCACAGGGAAAAATTGTCTCTGGCATTATACCAGATCCCCAGGCCTGGTCTTTACAGAAGACATTTGAGAAGGCATATCTAGTGACACCTCTCTGTCTGGCTCTCCACCACAGCTTACCTCCGTAATTCCTGGTATCAGCATCCAACTTGAACAAAAAGGTACTGCTTTTCTATAGATGAATGCAAGGGACAAGCTGGGGAAGAAGAGATGAGGCTTGTTGCATTGGTCTCGAGCTATTGAGAGGTGGCATACATGTCTCCCCTTCACATGCAACCACGCATGAAAAGGCCCATGATAATGGATCTCCCTCAGCTGCTTGGGTGAGTGGGAGGGGAGAGGGGTCCTACTCTTGGCTTCCTCTGGCCATGCACCACCACCTTGAAGATCAAACATGGCATCCTGGGCAGACAGCTGAGCAGTTACTTGTGTTGGACCTTTGTGGGAAGGCTATGGAGGTTTTGGTTATAGTGGGGAGCCAAGCTTCATCCACCTCACTGCTTTGGTTGGGAGGTCCGTAGCAGACTCCCACAGCAATATCAGCTTTATTGGCCCTTAACCTAATTCACTGTCAACTCCACCATCATTATACTTGATTTCTGAGCTCTCATAGGATTCCCTAACATACAGAGCCATTCTGCCTCTCCTTCCCTGTCTATCCCTCCTGAAGAGCTTCTAGCCATTGATTGTGGCACTCCAGTTGCGGGAGGTATCCCACAATGTTTCTGTGATAGCCACAATGTCATAGTTTTCCTGGTGCATCATGGCTTTAAGCTCCCTGTTTGTTGCTCATACTGTGTGCATTGCTATAGGTGCACTTCAGATGAGCTACTGATCCAAACACTTTTTGTGAGTGTGGGACCCATTTCCTACCAGAGCCTTCTTAGGTGTTTTTGGGATTTCTAAATGTCTGTCCCTTGTCTCAAATGAAACGGCAGAGTGAGAGTCCTTGCTAGTCCACCATCCTAGGAGCCCTGGTATGCTTCCCTTGGGCTTACTCCTGACAGGCCCAGTTTTCTCCCCTTACCCCTTCATACCTAGTTTAAAGCTCTGTCAATGAGCCTTGCTAACTCCTGCCCCAAAATCCTTTTCCTCCTCTGGGACATGTGCATCCCACCTGCTACTAGTAGGCCAGGTGTCTTGTATAGCAGCCCATGATCAAAAAACCCAAAGCCCTGCCAATAACACCAGTCAGAGCCATGAGTTGACCTGTTGTCTCTTTCTGTTAATTTCCTCATTCATGACTGCCACTGAAGGGATAGAGAACACAGCTTGTGCTCCTGATCCCTTAAGCAGCTGTCCCAAGGCTCTAAAATCTCTTTTAATTGATTTTGGGCTTCTTCTACCCACTTCATCACTACCCACCTGAATACTGAAAGGGAGTAATAATGAAGGGTTTACTAAAGTGGGAATTTTGTCCAACATATCCCTAGCCCGTGCCTCAGGGAGGCAGCAGACCTTGATCTAAAGCTTCCTGAGATGCCTATGGCCTGTCATCAGGCTCAAAAGGTATGGTCTGCATCTTAGTATTTGACCTAAAAGTCAATGTATAAGGCACATGAGAAACTCTTCCTTAGTATGTGGGGAAGAGAACAGGCACGAAGCTCTCCTCTCACAGAGAGGAGAGAGGGAGGGGAAGGTTTCTGTCCTAAAGGGCCTCATCGGGAGCTCTGCTGCCTTGGTGTGGTGGTTTGGCCCTGACTGGAGGCCAGGAGCTCACCAAAGCCGCTCTATCACTCCCCTTTTTTTCAGATGGACAGGGGAGAGGGAAGATATAACAAGAGGCCTGTGGGTTAACATAAAAGCAGTTTAATATAGCAAAAGCAAAGACCTCACGCGAAAGCAAAGCCAAACAAAGATTATTCTATACTTCCCATCAGCGGGTGATGTCCGGCCGCTTTCCCAGGAAGCAGGGCTCCAGTATGCGTAGCAGTTGCTCCAGAAGATAAACACAAATAGCAAATGTCCATCCCCCCACACACTTCTTCTTCCTTCTCACTTTTATATCTGAGCTGACGTCATACGGTATGGAATAGCCCTTTGGTCAGTCTGGATCAGCTGTGTCTGCTCCCAAGATGTTGCCCACCCCCAGCCTACTGTTGGGGGAACATTGGAAAACCACAGCCTTGGTGCTGTGTGAGCACTGCTCAGCAGTAGCCAAAACACTGGGGTGCTGTCAACACCCTTCTAGCTACCACTCCAAAAATCACAGCATCGAGAGAGCTGCAATGGGAAGATTAACTCCACCTCAGCCTGACCCAATACACTTGGCCCTTAACAAGTGTCACTCACACAGTGGCAGGTTACACCCTCATCTTCTCCCACCACACACCACTGCCTGCTGTCATACCACAGCCAAGCAGCAGGCAGAGCATTCCCCACCATTCCTGTCTCCTTTTCTCCCAGCCACCAGCCTCATTCCCCCTACAAACCACTCAGGTCAGAGCTGTAGTGCTCACCTGAGGGCCGGTCACACAGCAGATTCACATGCCAAAATGAAGGAACAGCCCCAAAGAACATACAAGGTCTGTCCGAATAGAGCAGGCCAGGGAAGACTTACGTGAAGTGACCATGCTTGTCCAGAACTTGGAGTGCTGCTGGCAACAAGCAAGCAAAGCAGCCAAGATTCAGGGCAACGCTATGGCATCCACTGTACCCATTCTCCCTGGGGCAGAGGTTAACACACAACACAGAGTCATACTGGAAACCTCCACATTAACATATGTTTTGCACTTACGGAAGAAGGCACTTACAGCTAATTCCATTTCTCTCTACCCCACCCACTCATAGCTGGAAAAGCACCTGGCTTGCTCGCAGGTGGCGTGCAGGATGCTACAAGTGACCCTAACTCAAGAAATGCTAAGGCCACTTGCATTGGTGTTTGCAGCGTGCAGGCTGTCTGGTAGCTGGATGACCATGTGCTTGGCCCACCTGCACAGTTTCCACAGTACAACAAAGGTAAAAGCAGACACAGGCCCTACTGCT
>NW_009730328.1:19921-20436 GCF_000703405.1 Apaloderma vittatum
CCCCCCCTGGGGCAGACAACCCTGCCAGTGCCCCGTATCCCTTTCCTCTGCAGCACTATCATGCCCCAACTGTGGTTCTAGCAGGCCGTGTATAATCGTAGTGCACTTTACGTCTACAAAACATTTCTCCCTGTTTGGTGAGACCTCACTTGGGAGTACTGCGTTCAGCTCTGGAGCCCTCAACACAGGAAGGACATGGACTTGTTGGAGCAGGTCCAAAGAAGGGCCACAAAAATGATCAAAGGGCTGAAGCACCTCCCCTCTGAGGACAAGCTGAGAGAGTTGGGGTTGTTCAGCCTGGAGAAAAAGAAGGCGCCAGGGTGATCTTACTTCCAGTACCTGAAAGGGGCTGCTAAGAAAGATGGGGGCAATCACTTTAGCAAAGCCTGTTGCAACAGGACAAGGTGTACTGATTTTAGACTAAAGAGAGTAGACTTACACTGGATATAAAGAATAATTTTTCTACAATGAGGGTGGAGAAACGCTGGAGCAGGTTGCCCAGAGAAGTGGTGGAG
>NW_009730329.1:0-483 GCF_000703405.1 Apaloderma vittatum
AAGTTACCTGGAAATTACTGTATTCCGGACATATCCGTCTGCCGTGTCGTCACGAGGCTTATTGTACCCACCTGCCTGAGAGAAGAGTGTTTATTCTTCGGGTCCTCAGGGCAGGCTTTATTCGTTAACAAACGCTTTTGGCTTTCCTGTACTGAGTCCGTGACATAAACTCATTTAGTCTCTGAACGTCTAGTCGTGGCTTTTGCAGCTTGCGATGTACCTTGCAACGGAGCATCTGCCTTCAGACCCCAGCCGACAGGCTGCGGGTACGTGACGCAGAATAAGAAGCAGCTTGTACTTCCGTAGTCTTGTGGACTCGGGGCTGCGTGGGTCTGAATGCTGCTCTCGCTTTTCTTTTGCCCTTGCTTTTACTGCAAGACTCCAGCTTTTGGTGTTAGGTATGTCGTGAACAACGTACGAGCAGTGTTCTGATCCTAAATTTTGCTGGCGCAAAGTGATCAAAAAGCAGCTGAACTCCTGAGA
>NW_009730330.1:0-2042 GCF_000703405.1 Apaloderma vittatum
CACAATAATGTCGACAGGAGGTATTTGGGAATCCAGTCCTGCCTGCAGTGCTTCTGTAACAGATACAGGAGTGACACGCAACTGGAAAACTCCAGATGATTAAAAAAACACAATAATGTCGACAGGAGGTATTTGGGAATCCAGTCCTGCCTGCAGTGCTTCTGTAACAGATACAGGAGTGACACGCAACTGGAAAACTCCAGATGATTAAAAAAAATAGTCAAATCAGCAGTTTAAAACTCTTTCGGTATGTTACCTTCCTTTAATTTTAGATTATTTGCATAGAGAACCTGATCTACCCCTAAAAGAACCTGCAGCGTGGTTTGCATCAAGGAGCCCAATCAGGCTCTGGACTGCAGAAACTCTTCTCAAGTAGATTAAATGACACCGAGGTGAATGAACAGTCCTTACGAAGCAGGATTTCCAAACACACAGACAGAAGTTACACGTAACAGTGGTCTTGGCAGCTTTGGCAAAGTTGTTTAGTCTCGGGTAGCGTCCGCGTGGCCTCCAGGACACTCTAGCAGCAACTTCTGTCCTCCGAGAGCCACCACGAATCCAAAGGCCTGTATGGTCCAGGGTAAGGAAGTGCCTCTGAAGTCTCAAGTCTGCCAAATCTCACTTTTGAGTAGAGCAGGAGGCAACTCAGCCTGTCTATCAAATGCCGCAGTGATTTAGCTTTTAATTAAAATGAACCCATTTCACTCATGAAACCCAGCCCCTTTGGAGAAGTTTGTAAATGAACCCCATTTTTACTTACTTGGGGTAACTCTGGAAGCAGCTTCTAATCCAGTATCTACACAGGAAAGTCAGTTCTCTTCTACTTCTGCTAGCTCTCCTTGTACTGAGGGCCCAGAATATAAAAGGCAGTCCCATCCTGGGATGTTGTTTCTGAAGGCTAGCACCTGAAACAAGTTAAAGAAATCTTCACAGTTGGCCTTCAAGTGTTGATTTTGAAAGTCAAGGGCTATAGCACGCTACAGATGCTACTGCCCTTTTCTGGGGGAAAATGATAGAAAATGAAAAGCCAGTGTAGACTGCATCAGTGAAGGCCAATCGCTCACAGATCCAGCAACCGCCTTGAGCAAGGCAAAAAAGTGCCAGCAAGGGATGAAAACCAAACTTACAGCTCTCTAAAACGTTACATGAGTTGCCTGCAACAAGGCTGCCTCTCTGCAGCCAGGGAGTGCACCCATCCGTATGCCAAGGGTTGTGCATCGAGTCAGCTCCAGCTTTTGCTTGTTTTGCTTGTCACATTTAAGCCACGGGTGTTAAAGCAGAAAACATCACCAAGGTCAGAGACTATCCTGACTATCTGGGCAGAGGGAAAGGAACACTAAAAGGGGCAGGGCACTTTGGAGGAAGAAATAAAGGATACTGAACTCCGGGTTTAAAGAGCTCTTTTCGAAAAACGTAAACAGCTAGGACTAAAGAAAAGTTACATGACTAGGAAGTTAAAAAAAAAATAGAATAGACACTTAGAAAATGCTGGAGGAGTTGGAGGTTATTTGCTCTACAAGGAACTAACACCACCTTGGTGCCATCCCCCCCTCCGGCCACCTACTGGATCAACAGTGGGAAATTGTCTCCTGAGTCAGCAGGATAAGGAGGCCTTCGGATCTTCACATCCCCCACCACCACCTTGTGAAGAAAGGAGGGTTGAAAATTAGCTGAGGGAGCATGGGCCAGCTCATGCCTGTCCCACATGGTGTGTAAGAGCAAGGAGACTCAGGAAACCGTTACGTTCTAGTCAATTAAAGTCTTCGGTGAAGCCCAATCAAGGCAAAACCAGGTGACGCTTGCTTTCTGAGGAGAGTCCCCATTGAGTCACGCAAGAAAACTCGGCAGAACAGGTTAGATTTATCTAAAACCTGGGAAGCCTCGAAGGGAAAAACTTCACACTGAAAATGAACAAGGAGGAAGAAACACCAAAAAAAAAACCCACAAAAAAAGCACCCCCAAACAGATCTGGGAGAGGGCAGCTAGGTGCATGTAATGCTATGGTGTAAACCAGAGAGCAGTGCTGTGGCGTCAGGGGGAAG
>NW_009730330.1:2123-2375 GCF_000703405.1 Apaloderma vittatum
GCCCCTTCCCCCCCAGCCACTGTTCATTGATATTTTCAGCAAGGCACTCGTCTATTTGGGGCAGGGGATGAGGGGACAAGTGATATTTGTTTCCTTTTACCTTTTTTGGTGAAAAACTCCTTGGAATATTTTCCTGCCAAAATGAGCTTGCGAGATATCTTCCCCAGAAGTTCTATGATCAATGCAATGTGATCTTCATCCCGTGAGTAATGAGAATGAGACTCGAACAGATAGTCCCCCGTAGCCAACTCA
>NW_009730331.1:0-20611 GCF_000703405.1 Apaloderma vittatum
AGCCTGTAGCGCTGCTGAGGGTTGTTGTGACTAAAGTGCATGACCCGACGATCCAAGACACAGAGCTGATGCAGTCAGAAACTCCCATTTATTACACTAGAATGTACAAGAAAGGTATCAAGAAGAACCTAATTAGTGAAAGACGTCCAATAGTGTATATCATAACTTATTCAGGTTGTCAGAAATGTTATGCAAAAGCTATTGCAGCAATGTTGTTTTGAGTCATTTCTCTGTAAGAAAAGACACGAACATAAACATCAAAATTTGAAACCAAGGATAAACTGGTATGTAAATTTGAGAAGAGGATGGGGGACTTTGAGTTGCGAGTAATAAATGCTGGACACAGAATCATCTCTGAACACAGGCAGAAGAGGATAGAGAGGAATTGCTGGATCAGAAGTCATCCCCTCAGTCAGTGCTCCATACGTAATATTTCTGCATAGTATTTTTCAACCATGTTTGATAGTTGCATCTTCTTTTGCCTTCAATCTAAGCAAAAACTTACTGCTTCCCATGAGATTATTTTCAGGACTAAAGTCTTTTTTTTTACCCACTTATTACCTATATTTAAAATTATCATCCAAAATAAGCATTCCTAATACTTAAATAGGCAAAAGGGCATTCAATGCAATGAGCTTGCTTCTTTCAAAAGGGTCATTATTGCCTCAAGAAAGGATGATGTCTAACTGGCTCCAAACAGAACAACCTTGGTGTCTTCATCTCTGCAGTCTCTTCTCCTTCTTATTTCAAGTTGATGAGTTTAGCAGATATACTGTGTTCAGTTAAATTCTAAGAGCAAATGTTTCTTTATATAGAGATTACCAAAACAGTAGGCTTTGAGTATTTGGGGAATCTAAGACCTCTATTAAGCAACTGCTTTCTGCATTAATGAGTCATATTTCCCATTTGAGGGAGACTAAAAGCAGGTAGAGCTATCACTTTAATATTATATAAAAATACTTCATGGCTGTCCTTCAAGACAATGTCATGGTTCAGTATCCTTGCATAACCGGATTCTGTAGGAAAGCACTCAATGTCTTCATCACTTCTCATCAAATTTAGTAGTGTTTAAACAACCTAAGTGGAATCTAGGAAACCAAGTGCTAGCTGAAGCTGTCCTAGCTAGTAAGAACTGCTAAAACTAAGAATAATCTGAACTTTATGCATAGGTATTTAGCTGGTTTGGGGTCTGACCGATATAGGTTAAGCTCAATATTTAAGTACTAAGGTCTCAATAACAGAAACACAGAACGAAATCTTGGATAGATTTGAAGGAATCAAATCAATATTTATCTTCGAAGAAGTCTTCTGAATGGTGCCCTCACTTAGGAAAACAATACTCCCTGTATTACAATAAAACCAGATTTTGCTGAGCTATATAAACTCTGAAGATCTTGAGTACCATTCATTCTTTTATAACAAAATATCATGAGAGAACACCTAAGAAATGCATTTATGAAGGTCTGACATTTGGGAAACCCCTACACATGAAAAATAAGAACAAACCAGCCAATCAAAAAAACCCACCAGAATTCTAACTCATAAGAATATTTCATGAAATGCACTGTTTGAATAAAAAATGAAAAGTCCCATATGAATTGCTTGTGATTCTGAAAGCTATAGTAAGTTAGCTTTGCCTTAAACAAATGAGTGAAGAAATTTTGTGTCTTAAACGTTGAAGAATGAGAGAAATTTATCTAAGTAATTTCCAAGAATATGTATAGGAATAACAGTTATTTACTAATTTACCCATATAAGGAACTACATTTTCTGAGTAATATTTCAAAGGTTGCACGCAGAGCTTTGTCAATACAAATCGTAACTACTAAAAAATTTCAGGCACTTTTGAGCTAGACAGAACATGACAAGAGCTATATGAATGCTTCAGTCAGACATATTTTACTCTAAGGGAGTGGGCAGAGCAGCTACTTCAGTGGCTTCAAAGGCAGAACAAGCTTAATTTTGTAGGAAGATCTACCTTATTTCAAGATATTCTCAACCTAAGTATCAATGAAGAAAACAGGTAAGATCTCAGAACAGAAGGAGCCATAGTACTTATTTTTTCAGCTGTCAGAGTATTTAATATGTAAGGTTCTTAAATTTTGGAATTGTGGCAGGTATTATAAAATGAATGTTAGGTTTTAATAATCATTTGTGACAAGCAGCAGTTACTATGTCAAGAGAAGTTTCAGAGGCATTTTAGTTCTGATTCAGTGTAACAGAAAGGCACTGGGAAATGGTATTAATAATGACAAAGTTTGCTCTAGTTTCATTTTAGAGGAATATACCTAACTTTAATTTGCGCCCTTCTTCTGCATTAACAGTAATTCAGCTGAGTGAGTGAATCCCATTCTACGTTCTTCAGATTTTTCATCACTATCATACCACAAAGTACTATGAACCAGCAGTCTGTAGTAGGCAACATTTTGTATGTTTTGGAAAGCCCAAGCTTCAGTCAAACATTTTTATATAATTAATAACATATTTTACTCTTCTAAAGTAGACTACATTTTCATTTAAATAGATAAGATTCTTTCAGTAATATTATAATGAAGCTGTAATTGTGTGGGATATACTCTGAGGCTGAGCTACTGCTATATATTAAAGAGGGACGTTTTCTTTCCCCAGAAGAAGGCGTGTATAGAAAAATGTCCTTCCAACACATTTCTGCTGGGATAGCAGTTCTTGTCCTTCACACACAATGCTTCCTAGGAAAAAGTATTTTGGAAGGGTGCCAGTTCATTGCAAAATTTGCATCATTCTTGCTGATTGTCATCCACTTTTATTTGATGATCATCAGCAAACTATCTCTCTTGCTAGGACCTAGGAATTTCACATAGCTTTCAGCTTTACGCCTTTTGGAACATATTCTGACAATAATCCAAGGCTGAAACTAAACTGTGATTTAATTTGAAAGACTGTTTCATTCTTAGGAAAATACGCTCTTGCAGCAGTGCTGTCCTCTTTTCTTTCTCTGGTCTCTGGGTATGTTCAGGTTTAGGCTACTGTATTAGTAAATTCTGCTGTGTATGAAGCTTGATTCACTACTTTTGATCCTTAATCTTCTCCCTCTTTTTCTTCATCAGCAGAGTGGTGATTGTTTACACTTCATTATTGCAAATTTTCTCTGAGGAGATAATTTTGTTCATAAGTAGATGAAAACTTTATGAGGAAAACAAAAATAAAAAGATCTCATTGCCACCATCTTTCATTACACCGCTGAGTTTAAGCAGAATTCTCACTTAGAATTCCGTATAGATATAACTTCTAATCACATATACAAGAGTTTGTTAACAGATATAAACCAAATGGAGTGGAAATGGAAAATATGTATATATTGTATCAACATTTGTTACAACAAAATAAAAGAATAGCATAACTAAATGTACACTGTTCAGAACACTTTGATAAAATTATACAACTTCTTTCAGGCGAATAATTTTTTACATGTTCTTTACATGTAGCTGCTTTTAGCGAACTACATATATTTGTTTTCCTTTCTCAGTGTTCTTATTCAACACATTATTCTGCTGTCTTGTAATCTAAAGCTAGCTCTAATTAATAACTATGGTTTCATGCCCAAAAATGTTTTTACTTTGACAAAGATGGTTTTATATTTGAATTACTGCAATTTATTTATTTACTTGTTACTTTTTACTTGCCTTCTGATTGTTTCCTTTCATTCTCTCACATGTGAAACATCCAGATAAACCCGAACTATCAAACTGCGTCAAATCTGGTTGTTTTTCATTGACCAGTGCTCAATTCAAACTAGTCTGTTATCCCAATATTTTACTAACTCTAGTCACAGAATTAAAAGAAAAAGATTAAAATATTTTGTATTGACCAGTTAGCCTCAGTATGTGTTTTGTGGATAGTTATATTAAATTTCCTAGATCAAGTTACTGTCTTCAGTGGTATGAATTACACTGAAAATCACAAATATATACTATACTTCTCTGATCCAGACATTCATTTATGATTTGTGCTCCTATCTTCTCAAACATAGATTCACTATTGGCTTTTTAATAGGAAATATTGACATTTATTAAGAGCAAATTGACACATGTATGGACTGAAAAAAAATTTTCAGCATACTGAAAACAAGTAGAAGAATATTTCAGATACTCTTCTATTTTCCTTGAGGAATTGGCCACCGCTTTGGAGAGCATGAGTATCAGCATCAGTATCAGTACCAGTGAACTGCAAAAAGAATGGCAACAAATTAAAAAATAACAGGGAACTAAATCTTATATCTCCCTGATATTTATCACCCAGTTCTAATACAGAGCTAGACAGACCATCGCCAGTTGTACTTAGCAAGAGTAATATGTATGCATACTCTACTAGAGAATGAGCAGGGCAGTATCAGGGAGGAGATGGCCATGTCTATGTCTGTCATTTTTATCACTACTTTGACCTCAATTCTCAGTGATTCACTTTGGAACTGCTAGAAATTCTATTTCAGCCTTGGAAATGCTGACTCACTGATGTTGGCACCTGTTTTAGCACATACTACATGGTGCATCGAGTACAGCAAAGTAAACTAACAAAATATTGACACCTGCAGTTTCCAAGCAAAAATACTCTAAGTGTATATATTTAAAACAGGAAAGCTCTATTATATGTCCATGATTGTGGATATAAACTAGTACATCTAGCAGCAGGGGAATACTGGCCAACTCCACCTGGCTATCGGCCTGCACACAGATCTGATATACACAAAGAGAACATACTTTTGTAAGTAAGAGAACAAGTGCAGTGTCACCCTTCTAGTGCTTGAAGTCTCTTTGTGCTTATGCTCATAAGTACATGAATATTCTAAAATGGACTGACAAATATTCTATAAGTCAACTCAGATATCTAGTCTGATTCCCTTTCGGCTCCATGTGAAGTACTCTTTTTCCAGTGTCACAATACACAGGTATATGTGCAGTTCCATTCATGTACATGCATGTTTGTGAGTTACTTGACCTGACAAACACATAAAAAGCAGAGATCAAACTAGCAAGTGTAATGTCTCTTAATAATCATTATTTTGCTAATTTGATCTTCCAGTTAGGACTCCCAACACTCTTTTCACTTGCGTAATTATATATCCTATGATATTTATTTAGAAAATGTGAAAATTGATAATTAAAGTAGTTGTCAGTCTACTGACATCTTTTCAGTAATCCAAGATTATATAGCAGTTTATCTGTATCTATAGACACACTATGACAGAAGCTCAGCTGGAAAGGTAGTAGAACTTTAAGTCACTGTATTTAGTTTTCAACCATCTCTTCCATATTGACCTGAATATTAAAATTCTGATATAGCAATTTTGTGTGTAGCTTTCAGAAAGCCACAATATAGCCAATCCAGTAACTCATTTGTCTTACATGTTTTAATATTTCAACTCTTACAAAATGAATTAAAAATAAAAAAATCCTTCAAATCCAAGGGAACTATTGGTTTTGTGCATTTATGTAATTTATGAGTTCTTCAGAATTAATGGATTTTGATATCAATCACCACAGAATTTGGAAAAAAGCCCTCATAAGCAAGAAGAGTCTTGAAAACTTTGAATTACAGAAGGACAAACAACATTCACTCCTCACTCACTTTTGTTGGCATAAAGATTAAGAGTAAAACTATGACATTGGCTAAAAAAATAGCATGGGAAAAATGCAACTGAGCTAGACCAATGAAATTTCATGATCAATAAATATAATCACATCTGGCTTGATTATCAGAAATAGAGGATAACATCTTTCTTGGCTCAATTCTTAATTTATAGGTAGAACAGTTATAAATATTACAGATTAAGAGTTTTATTATTGTTTCATGCAATTTTGGAGGGTGAAATTTATTATCTGAAGTACCTAACTATAAAGAAAAAATTCAGCTCAATTCACTTAAATTTTGTCCTTGGAACAAAGCTTCATTTTTCAGCAATCTGGATGATTTTTTTTTTTTTTCCAGAATATTATAATAACATTAGTCCTCATTTGTGATTTTCAAAAATATCATTATAATGTTTATGAAACTAAATCAGCCAACCTCAACAGCCAAATGAGAAATTCAGGAGCTTTGTATTTGCATCAGTTTTACAGCAACTGGTGTATAACAAATGCACAGCTAAGCTGTATTATTTATAAAGCTATGTTTAACTTAAAAGCTTTTCTCACACTGAAAATTGTGCATTTATGCATATTCAGATCCCATCTTTTCAGAGCATCACAGCTTCCTACTTTTAATGACAGCCATTACGGAGAGCAAGACTATTGGAATCATATTATATAATACATGTAAAAATAAATAAATCGTAATAGTTGCTATGTAGAAAAGTTTCCATAGATTTCATAGAAGTAATATTACTACTAAAAGCCTTGATGAATTGAACTGTTCATCTTCTGGGGTCTACTATGATTCTGATTTTATTTTTACTTCAGAAATGTTGTATTTATTAAAATATTTCAGAGAACTTTTTTAAAGAAAGAGAGTCAAAATGACCAGACAATATTTGTGCTTCATTTACATCTATATTTTTGCAATTACTAATTTCCAACTGTGAATTTATATCTGACAGAAGTGTTGTTGAGGTTTTGCTGTCTATGTTCAAAAGCTCTTATGGCAGCTTAACTAGCCTTATATTCTGAAACATTAACCTAGATGATAGAGGATCCAGGATTTTCTAGATGGATATTGAATAAGCCCTCTCTGCTCTTATTTCTTAGAGGCTTCATGTCTATCTTATTATCTCAAATGTGTTATGAAATAGTAGGCTGCTCCAAGTCGAAATTTTGTCTCTCTGTATTTTAAAGATTTCTTAAAATAATAACCTTAAAATAGCTTATTATGATAAACATACAAAGACAAACTGGGAGTACCCACCAGAAAAGTGCATATATATATATACACACACACATATCCCCTAAATTTTGACAGCATATTACTTACTTGATTTATGAATGTCAGATGGCTAAGAAATACACACTACTTACTGGATTGTAAATGGATTTATGAACTCAGGAATTCCTTTTTACTTACTCCTAGGTAACCTGAAATTCTTTAGTCAAGGACTGAGGTCAAATTGGTTAAAAGATGTCCAAAGAACAAAAACTCAATCTGTCTCTAAAGGACCTGAATTTAGAGTTTGAAACTTCTGAGACATGATGTAGCTAACATATTTAGATAACATCATACTTTTTTGGTTTGCAGATTTATGTCCTTGTGACGAAATTTTGTCTACTTAAGCAGGTCAACAAAGATAGAGTATGAAGATAAAGAAACATCCTTTATGATGTTTCTTGCTTTTTCTTTTATTGAACTATGACAAAATGACAAGCTAAACAGTAGTAAGATCTTTTCCAATTGCTGTGATTTAAACTTTTGCCAGGACATTAGTTTGATAACTGCGCGATAATGATGTTGCCAGACTGTGAAATCCGTTAAAAAATGATCTTTGAGAAGTTATATTCAGCCTACAAAGGGTAACCCATAGTTTCATATCCTAGAGGAAAGATCAAAATAGAAGCCAAAGGCTCACCAAAACATATGCTAGACTTCAGTAATCATGCCAACAAGTGAAAAGGAAAGCAGATATAGTATATAAATTTTAGATAGAGAAGTCAACATGGTCTTAACTGTCAATAATCAAATTTAGCTGGAGTTCTCAGGAAAAAGATCATCTCTATTAGAAACAAATCTGCTCTTCTAGTTAGACCAGAATAGTAGAGCAATGCAGTAGATGTTAAAGGGGTGTTAAAAAAGTCAAAGCAGTGTATTAAGCTCTTTCAATTTTGTCATCACAGACAGTCTGTTCCAAGATGTCTCCTGTCTCACTGAAAGCAGGCAGTCATAGAATAACAAAAAACACCTGGTTGCCCAAGCTTTTCCAACAGTAAAATTTTTATGCATTTTACATGTTTAAGCTTCATGGAAGGGCTTCCTTTCTGGAGGATAATTAAGATTTTTCGAGAGCTACTAACAGGTTACTACTTCAGAAACAAAATAACCGACAGTATTTTTTTCTCCAACACTAGAACAAAGAGTATCTATGGTATCACAGTCTTCTCAGGGGCTGAAAGAGAGGAAGTTAAACTGAATGCTCTTGTAAACTGTACTAACATAGAATGACATCAAGTAATTTTAAATTGGCTAAACCAAATATATAAATATGTGATTCAGTTGTTAGAAATTAATATCTTCCCTTAAGTGGCAGTGTATTGATATATTCAGAGGTTCAAGTAGAGTCTACAGTAAAAACATAATTATGCTAGGTTGGGTTTTTTTTGTTTGTTTATGCAGTGTCTGAAAGTCAACTCTGTGAGCCACCACAGAAAGTAAAGATCTGGTAGGTAAAATTTCATTTTCATCTGTCATTCCTTAAGCAATTTAGCGTTAATAAGTACATTTTCTCATACCAGATAGGTTGATATACAAAAGGGCTTGAAGTGGGCCACCAATAAATTACAAACCTGCCCTCAGCTGATCATATTAATGGAGCCTTTTATAACCAGATGTCAGCTCTGAATGTTGATTGCCCAACCATAGGCTTCCAAGAGCTGACAAGTTCTTCCTCCCTTATTAAGTTACATGAAATGGAAAAACATATAGATTTGGGTTTCAAATCCATTGTTCTGTAAAAAATGCAGGAAGAATGACATTATAGAAAATTGTGCTAGTATCTTTTATTATTAAGTATATCCATCACTTTCAACTGCAGTTCCCTGTTTCCAAGTATTTCATATCCTGTCAGACTTACAACTGGACTGAAATCTGTAGTTGTTTCAGGCTTATTTTTCTCTATTTTGTATTTCATTTTTTATGTGGCAAATACCCTTAGCAACTCCAAGACTTGGGTCAGGATTTTGGTAGTTATTAGGTGATGAGTACGTGTGAAGAACATGCTTTTTTTTTTATCTTTCCTTATTTGGCTGAGTTATTAACCTTTGCAAACAAATGATCAAGATTTAGTATAACATGACTGAAAAGTCTGCCTGCACTGCTCCACTAAAGTACTGGTGCTGATGATATTTATGGGCTAAGACCAGATAGTGGTGGCGAAATGCTGAAATTTATTTTGCAGTTCATTTCCTTCTGCTTTATTTATATGATGGGAAAGCATAAGATTTAGTATGGAAAGACAAAGAGTTTGAGCAAAGATGAGAAGTACAGACTGGGACAAAATACTATACTCAACAATAACAAAAATAGTTGTGCCTTTTCTCTTCTGATCTTAGAAATTGTGTAAAGGTTAGAGAAATGAATGGAAAACACACATGAAAGGACTTGAGAGCTACTGAAGATGGAATATAGCCAGAAATTGCACTGGGAATGTTGTCTTCTATAAAGCAAAATTTTGGCCTTTAGAAAATTCTTCTAGTGTGTGGCTATGTATGATGTCCCAGGAGGAGGCTCCAGCAACTTCACATCCTGGCACTAGGTCAAACAGTCCAGCAATATTCATAGTGACAATCCTGGTGTTATAATTTTATGTGCCAGAAATCCCAGTCCAGTCCTAACTTTGCCAAATTCTTCCTGCTTTCTTTTCAATTCCCAGTCCCAGAAAATGATGGAGACCTGAGGGAGAACTGCTTAACAGTGGTTCACAAAGTCTCACTTTTGCCAAAAATACTGTATTTGAGACTGAAGTGAAATACATGGATCAGTCAGGATGACTCTGAAAATAAGTTTTTAGGAGTCCTGGGAAAGACAGATACAGACAACTTTTCTAGATTTGTGAGAGGGAAAATATCTTGTGTGCTCTTAAGAAATGCCACAGTGGCTTTTGTGCTATCTCATTTGAGCACAAAAAGTCCTATGCATATGTATGGTCCCTTAAGCATCTCAGAGGAGCCCGATCACATTACTGTGTTCTCACATACACACACTGGAAAACTTAGAGGCACAAATTATGAACACACAATTAATTTTATGTGACAAATACTCATACAACAGCAAAAATGAGAGATTATTTGTTGCAGTTCCATATAGAAGGTGAGGTGGTCTTTTTGTTTGTTTTGGTTTGTTTTTTTCTCGTCTGGAAATAATGTTGAAATTACTTCTTTAACACACATATCTCTAGCACTTCCACCTTGCAAAAAATTAAATGATGAAAGCTTTTCCATATTTCTACAGGCTAGAAAAATAATCAAGCCTTTTTAGTTCTCCAAAAGGTAAAACAATCCCTTGAGGAAACGCAATCAACAATGTAATGAGTTGTGAAATCTATGATTTTAATGGGTCGTTTCATTTTTGCCTGAGCTGCTTTTTCATGACTACCCTTCTAAATTTACCAATTTCAAGGTCGACTTTTTACTAAATGTAGACAGCTGGCCTTCTGCAGTGAATTAGTAGTCAGTCCTCTGAGTATATACAGAAATTACGGCTATGACTATTAGTGGGGGTAAAAAAAAGCAACTTTGAAAAGTTGCCTGGGCCAGTTAAATAAGCAATTTCAGTTTATGAAAAAGACCTTATAATACCTCAATATAGCTAAAGTGCTAGAGGATAAGTGCAGAAAGTAGAGTATTACAGAATTACTGAATTACTACTTAAAATGCAACAAACTTAATTAATCACTAAAAATTCGTAGCAAAACCAACATTTGTTCTGATTTATTATATTTTAGATTATGTATGAAACACATATAGTTAATGCTCAAACTTAGATAACAGAATATGTGCATCTTAGCAAAATGGATACGTATATGGCAATGGATATGTTCAACTTTATAAATCTACATCAGAATACTTACATTTTCATAATGCAAAATAGTTAACTTATAATAATTGTACTTTGAAAAAAACATCAATTTGTAATGAAATGGAAGATTTTTTCCAGTATCAGTTTCATTCTGCAGCAATTAGAAGAGGTGTCTCTGTGGCCACCTAATGGTCACTTCAGGATGCAGTAGTCTTTTTAGCAATGTAATGTGTTCTGTATTTATTAGTGGAAATTCAAAGGGATACTCTATTGCTAACAAAGTGGTGACTTGTGAGAAGACAATGAAGACCTAGAGACATAAATCAGTATCTTAGTTAAGGGCTAAAAAAACCAACATTGCATACATTGTCCAGAATTATTAACATTAAGGAAACTAAAATGACCATTTAAACTATCATGGCTTATTTACCAAAACATTTTTACAAGATGTTTTGAAGCTTTTCATTATAAAATATTGCAAAGACACACTGAAAGATATGCAAATGGTTCACCGAATATCTTGAGGAAAAAGAGCTGGAATAAAATGAAAAAAATACAACTATTTCCAGTAAGTAGTGACATATTTTCTAGTTCTTCCTCAACCCTAATCAGTCCTAGTATTGGTTTTATTCAAGACGCTTTCATAATTTTTAAGCACCTGAATTTAGGATGAATCTATACTTGACTACATGTCACTTTCCCCTTATCTTTGTTTTTGTGCTTAATTAGGAGTTCAGTGCCTTTATAAATTCTCTTAAACTGTGAATATCCTATTTCAGAAGTACAGACACAGAATAACTTTAAACAAAGAGTGTGCTTGCCAGATAGAAATCTATTCATCCCTTTCAACAACAGCAAAAGTGGAGATCCCAGTTCATCCCTTCGTTCTATATTTAGAAATCAGGCACACTTTGACATGAAGCAGCTTAATCCCATTTAAAATGTAAGAAGCTGAAATATCAAGAGCTGTCTAAAAACTGATTTATCAGTGAGCTCCTGCCAGTCTGTTTTTGACAATTTACACTTTAGAATCGACACACCCTTTTGATTTCCCATCAGAAAGACATCCTTCTTCCTATAGTTCAAGGATTTAATATCAAAGGCAGAGTATGGCTGCTTTATTTCTAAAAATAATGAGCACATCTTTTACTCATCACTCACAGAACAACACAAATAAAATGTAACACTGAAAAGATTTGCATAAAGTTTATTTTATAGACTTGTTTATATATTTTCATTTAATTATTGTAGTTCTGTAACATTCCCTTTTAAAAATTCATAATTTTCAATGGAAATTCACACTATTGCTGAAATCAAACAACTACTATCAGAAATTATGCTTAAAGCTCTATTCACATCAAAGGGTTCTGGACTGTGCTTGGGTTAAAATTCTAACCCTTTTTCTTCTTTTCTTGCAGCTGGAAACATTGGAGTTCCCAGCTACAGATATTTTTAAATCAATGCCTAATCATTGACACTAATTAGCTACTTACAATTCCACCTTAATTTCAAAATTGTATTAGCTATACTTATAGTATACTGCTCCCACTTGCAAGGTATTTAGTACTGTATATATTTTGTTGTATTTGAGAAGTTTTAAAATAAGAAAACATTTCAATTTATTAACAAAAAATAAATATTGTTAAAGTAGCTAAAATAGTTCTTTTATTATAATACCCAGCAGTGTTGGCCATTATTGAGTAAAAGAATTTTTTTCACTCTTCAGACTTCTTTTTCAAAGATGAAGCCTTGCAGTAAAAACATCGGTCTGGCAAGGATACAAACTGTCTTAACTAAATTCCTCTTGTATTTCCTGGAGATTTAATTAATAGTAGTTTCTCCTGCCCTTTTTTAAAAATTATTTTCCCCAAAGTACTTGGCAAATAAACTCAAAAATAATGTTTTCATTTTCAAATCTTAGAAAGTCTTAATAATTCTTATTATTTTTTTCACAAGAATGACTATCTAAGTTTGAACATATTAGACAAGGTCTTCTGAGATGGATTTGTTAAGGTAGGTAGCAATTTTATCAATCTTACAATTTAGATTTTTTGTGGATTTTTATTTACACTTACTTCCTCAGACAGGATTATTTAGGGTTACATTTGCCTATGCTAATCTTCTAATAGCAAATAATTTATTTCAAACTAATATTTTTGGCAATGTTTTTGTGAAATTTGTTCATAACAGTGTAGAAGTACTGTGAATCCCCAAATGTATTTTTTTTCCTTGCTCCTTTGTGGGTCAGACTATTTAGCAATGATCTCTTTACATTGTCTTGCAAACGGTACAGGCGATAATCCACAAGTGAAAAAACCTTCAATCCTCTCACTTTAGGCAGACAGCAACTTCAGTGTGCAGTGATGCACAGATACCTCCGGTATCAGCGCCACATTCTACTCAGGTTAATTTTCTACTGAAGAATTAGAGACTACATCGGACAGAAGGTATGATAAATTATCTATAAGCACTCAGTTTCTGACCTCTGAGTATTTGCAGAGTTGACTTTTGCACTGGCTATAACTCCATTCCTGAAATGTTCGTGTTTGACACTAAGAAAAAAACCTAAGCCACCTCTTACAAAAAAGATTGAACTGAGACCTGTGCATAAATGTAAATGGTGCATCTTCTATTTGCTTTCTGGATACAGTCATGATGAGCTTTAACGCACAACTGAATTTCAGTTGTCAAAACCAAAATGAAAAACAGGTTAATATGTAGAATAAATGACTACGTAAAAATAAGAACAACTTTTTCTTTGGTTTTAATTTACTGATAATGTTTTATTTAATATGGTCATGAGCTATAATTTGCAATATAGGGAGCAAAGGCCAAATTTCTATTTGGTACTAACTGGTACCAAGTACCAATGTGACACTAGGAAGAGACCACAACAGCAGAAAGCATATTAAATAAATTATTTAAATTCTAGAATCTTCATGACACTGAAGTTGAGGACTGTAAAAACTACAAAAATGTAGGAATCAACTGATGTGCCATGATAATTATAGAAATTTTACTCTTTTTTATCCTTTGTTTAAAAGGTGAGAAAAAATGAAGTGAACACACATGTAAAGGCTTTATGGAGTATTCATATGCTCATAAATTGTTTAACTGTAGAAAATAATGGAAATGCCTTTGATCCTGCAAAAGACATGAACAGTAATTTAAGATGTATTACAATCTATTGATTCTTAAATTACATTAATATATAAAAATACATAATACTAAACTTTGTATTACTAAACTTGTAACAGAATTCTTCTTGTTACTAAATAATGACAAGGTTAAATGAGGTAGCAGGGAGATAAGTCTCTAAAAAGGCTACTTTATAAAGGAGTTTAAAAATATTCATGAAAAGTTCCACTACATTCAAACCAATTCTACCTAACTTTGATTATTATCTGTCATTATTCCAATTTAACTGGCCTAAAAATCCCTTAAAGTACACTGTCACTTCTGTTTGTACATCAATAATCTTCCTGTCAGAGCTACTTGATGGAGCTACTTGTTTCTTCTGATTTAAGTCATCCAGAGGAGTTATGGAAACAATCCTACTGCAGGTGACAAAAATTATGATGTAAAGTTCACACAGTTATCCTGCAAGCTTGGCTGGTCAAAACTGGCCCATAGAGCTTTGTGTG
Source organism: Apaloderma vittatum (assembly GCF_000703405.1). Classification (NCBI taxonomy): domain Eukaryota; kingdom Metazoa; phylum Chordata; class Aves; order Trogoniformes; family Trogonidae; genus Apaloderma; species Apaloderma vittatum. The sequence continues at coordinate 14,337 of NW_009730331.1, forward strand.
ATATTTATACCAGGAGCAATGAATGGAATTAATTCCAACATGGACAAGGATGTTAATATGCTGTTATATACTGCTCTGTACAGCTGAAATCTTTGTTATAACGTCTCTTCATTCACTTCATCCAAATAATTTATTACAACCTGTCTAGTTGTCAGCTAAGCTCCCTGACAACAGCAGAGTTGATGGAGGAACCATGGATAGATTTCACCGTTCCCTGGAAATCTGAAGGAAGTATAGTAGCAAATATAAAGTAATAATTTAATTTTATACTAGTTTTCATGATCTAACACTAATCTCTCTGCTGAACTTTTTACATACAATAGGTTGTAAATGAAAATTATCTAGAATATAAATTATTTCTGTTTTGGAAGAAAAACAAGAGGATATGTGGTTGGAGAATGCAGTTCTTCAGCTTGCCTAGAGACCAATGAAATTTATTCAAAACTGCTAAGTAGTAGAATTTCACTGTCAATTTCACTTGAAAAACTCTCTTCATTTATTTGTCTCCCTAAGCAAGATGAGATTGTGACAGAAAGTTTATAAAGTAAATGAAATATAAATATGCATTTTGCTTACATGATTCCCTTATCTAATGTATTTGTGTATTGATGCTAATATCTAGTATTACAACCATGTTTAATATTGGATTTGACTAAAAAAATTAAAAATAAAATCCCAATAATGTATACTTTTTTTTTTTTGAATTTTTAAAGCAAAAAGATGAGACAGAGTAGCAGAATCACAGAGTAGTCTAGATGGGAAAAGACCTTTAAGATCATCGAGTCTAACCTTTAATCTAACACTGACAAGTCCTGGACTAAAAATTATCTCTCCACACTATGTTTACAAGACTTTTAAATACCTCCAGGGAGCGGGACTCCACCACTGCCCTGGGCAATCAAATCCAATGCCTGACAACCCTTTCAGTATAGAAATTCTTTGCAATATCCACTCTAAACCTCACTCTGCACAAAGTAAGGCCTTTTCCTCTTATCCTTGTTTGACTGAGTACTTTACACCAGTTAGTTCTACTTTAGATACTACTCAATTTAACATGAAGAGTCTGCTGCTTCCTGGAGACATATGTTTTGTGAGTGTCCAATTTGCTTTCAGCTCTTACAAACTATTTTCTAAAGTGGCTTAGTACAGGATTTTCTGCATCTTTGAGATGTCTAAGGATGTAGATCAGAATGTAATATAATAAAGATAACAATATTATAAATTTTTTATCAGTATTTAGTTGAATCACATGTCTATCTGACACTGAGGGAAATAGTGCCTGAGACATTCCTGAGAATGTCATCATTCTGTAGGGCTTTTAATTTGACCTAGGAATTCTGAGCTCTCCAACCAGCTGAGCTGGTATGGCCATACTGCCCCAGCACAATGGCAGTGTGAATGGGAAAAGCACATCTCATATGCCAGCAAACTGAGCCATAATGGGTTAAGGAAAAATATTTTAAAGATGGCAAGAAACAGATCCTTTGTGAAATTAAAGTCTCCGAACTTTTTGCAGGGATGAGGCAGGAAGGTAATATTTTTATATTGCTTTCCTTCAGAACTGAAAAATTTAAGAATTCTTCAAAAGTGGAATTTAAGGCATTAAACTTGTTTTGCAACTGAAATTAGTCAAGATTACATAACAGGGAAAACTTCCTCCTCTTTTTTAACTTAGAAAATTGCACAAAATGTGATCTAGGCCCATCTAGAAGCAGGTGAATACTTTTGAGTTCTTTTGGTTTGTCAGTAAAAAAATTCCAATGCTCCCTCTTGCATCAAACATGCAAGGAAAGATTTTACAAAAATCAGATGCATCAGCACTCGCAGTCGATTTTGCTATTCCTCAAAACAGTAAAGGAGATATGATCAGAAATTATTCAGTACTGCAAAGCAGGTTTGGGAGTCAAAATTGATTATGACTCTCTAAAAGTCAATACATTTATTCAAATTTTGGATAAAGTCCAGATTTACATAAGATTTCAAAAATGTATTAAAAACTACAGAAACCTAAAATCTCAATGTAGATGAGCCAAGATTTCTATTTTTATTGTATTAACACAGGGGATAGCATGCATGCTGTAGCAAATTTGGTTTCTGAAGTAAATTTTATTTGATCTTGCTCTCAGCCCAATCCAGTTTGCTTCTAAGAGAATTTTTGCAGATATTTTTGCAATTTTTTTCACTTTTTTTCTATTCCTATAGCTTTATTACAAGTAGAATAATAGTCCCAAACAATTTCAACAATAAAATACCGTTATTACCACATCCTTGCTTCTTCTGTGCATTTTACCGTGATGTGAATTTGCTATTCCATGGACGTTCTCACACATGAAGTAGCTCTGGTTAAAACCTTTTGTTATGCATTTTTAATGCTTGAATGAACTTTGATGACAAAGCTAGAATTTAATTTCTGGAAATAACATTATGAATACTCCTAACTCCTCATAAATGTTTATGAAAGCACAATGCTCTCTAAATATTTAAAATATTTGTACATCTATCTTATTTATTGTCTCTGCTTAGGAGTAATTTATTCTCATCTTCCTTGCTTGCTTTCCTTCCTTCCTTCCTGTCTTCCTGCCTTTCTTCCTGCTTTCCTTCCTTCCTTTCTTCCTGCCTGCCTGCCTTCCTTCTTTCCTTCATTCTCTTTTTCTTTCTTTCTTTCTTTCGTGCTTTTCTTTCCCGTCTCTTCTCTTTCTTCTCTCTTTCCTTCTCTTCTCCTTCTCTCTCTCTTTCTTTCTCTCCTCTCTCTCTCTCTCCCTGCCTCCCTCTCCCTCCTCCCCTCCCCCCCCTCCCCTTCCCCTTTCTCTCTCTTTCTCCCTTCTCTCTCTTCCCTCCCCCCTCTTGCCATATCAGAAGCATACCAGGCACACACACAAATCCCAGACAAAGCAAAACAATATCAGCATAAATTTCACTTTAGGCATTAATGAAATACTATTGCTTCAAATCCTTTCTTCACTGAAGCTTCTGTAAACAGGAGAATTTCTTAAAATTTTGCATTGCACCTACAATACCACATACAGCTTTCATATGTGCCCATAAATTTTCTTTAAGATGCTTCAAACACGTGATAAAAACATTTTCTATAGAAAAAGTGAAGTTGTACAATTGTATTAAAAATAGTTTGTAATTAATATGGTAAGAGACTGATGGCAATGTTATCACTGAAATTCTTAATTCTTGCCGTAGTTAATAAAAAAATAAATCTGTGATTCCTTCCTTAGAAACTAAATATTATGGTAATTTCTCTGACAATACAGCAGTACATATCATCTGGTCTTTTATGTGCAAGTCACTGTAGCCATTGCTTATTTTATTCAGTTTTAAAATATAATATTTAATTACCTTTTCCTGACACACAGCTAAGTCATAAAAATCTAACACATGATCTTAGCTGGATCAACTTAGATTTGTTGTTAATTAATAAAAGCACAATGATTACTGTCAGATTGGATCTTTTTCATTCTAGCTTCATTCTCTTACTGCTTGTACAAAAGCAAAATAACCACCTTAATGAATTTTATTTGCATACTAATGAAATGGCGGGAGCAAGCTCTTTGTAATTATTGCTTGGTGACTAACAAACCTAGCTGCTATTAATTTTCTAATTTCTGTGCTTTTTTATTTTAATTGTTAGCATTAGATTATGTAGGTTAAATTGTTTCTTAAAATAATAAAATTGCTGAAAATGGACCTTTCTTATCGTGTAAGAAATTGTGTGCTCTTTTTTCTATATCTGTTTCCTTAATGTTTTCTTTAACTAATTATAGGCAGAATTTATTTATCCATTTTGATCAACTTATTGCATGTCCTCAAAAAGTGCTTAAACTATAGTCTTCTAAAAAAAAAAAAGATAGAGTTACAGTATCATATTGAATAAATTATCATTTAAGTGCTCCTTTTACTAAAAAAAAGGTTCAGTACAGTTTATTTGATATTCAGTGAAATGGTAGGGTAAAAATTACTAAAAAAGACAAAGAAGCTGCATACACACACCAGAGAGAAAACAGATCTCATAGCTGTTAATGTATTCAAGTTCCCAGGCTGCTTCTGAAAATCTGGCAATGTAAACTGACAGCATAATTAAAATACATGGTTTTCTTCCTACTTCAGGGAAACAGAAAGCCAGGTTTTCTGGCTACTTAACAACTTCTATATTCAATTTTCTTCTGTCTTATTCTAATCAAGAAATTGCCTGTGAATATGGGACACAGTGACCACAGCCAAATCCCTGTCCAGCTCACTTAGGTGCACAAATATCAAAGCTGTTCCATGGGTAGGTGTCCTCTAGTAAAGCAACTATCTTCCAAATTTTTTACCTGCAAAGTTGCAAAAAGGCACTGATTCAAAAGAAGGCCCACATTCTTGGGTATAATTGTTGACAATCCCATTAATAAATCTTTTCCAGTGCAATTGGAATGGTGAATGAGAGGGCTTTGTGTATGGTACAACCATTGTGAAATACTGAAGACAAAATCAGAAGACTCGGTCCTCAACACTGACACAACCATCTCCCTGACTGGCAGAAGGTTTTTCCACAGATCATGGTTTGGAGATAATAAGTCAAGAAACCTTCTGTATTTGCAGATGGAACAAACTGTCTGCAGTACCAAAATTAAGCTGAAAATTATTGGCAAACAGTCGACAGAGGCACACCCTTGATAGGCCAGGATAGATGTTGGTACTTATGGTTCCTATCACTAGTCCTAGTTGACATGGTTTTCATGCTGGCCATTTTTTCTCTTCTTCTGGGATGTCTCATTTCTCCTCACCTATTTATTTTATGAAAAAAAAAAAAGGACTCTGTTTTGAATGAAGTGCTTACCTTTAAGAACACTAAACCTTAAGTGCTTCTTTACCCACCTGACTTTTTCAAAACCTTTGCAGATCCAAGAGTTTAATCAAGATGTTATTTTGTTTCTTTTGTTTGGGGGGGGGCGGGGTCAGATATTGGTGGTTTTTCTTTCTTTTATTTCTTTTAGCTTCATGTGGAAAGACACATTTTAAAAAACATCACCTCCCCTAAACATTTTTCACAGTGGTAGAACCAGCATAGAAAGACAGTCTAGTTTTTCAGCAAGCCTTTCAATATCCATAATTTTACCATACAGTTCAGTGCTAAAGCGTCTAGCTATATGGACAACAAGAGGTCCTTTCTTCTATTTCAATATACAAAATTCCCATTACTTCTTTTTTTGCTAGAGAACATTTTAATAGTGAATTGCTAATGCAGCTCATCTCCGAGATTAATTTTAAAGTCACAGCTTTGTAGGATACATTTCCTGTTTGATAAGTATGACCTTTGTTCTTCTAAACACTTTACAACTTGTGCTGTTAAAGTGCTTATTTCAATAGGTAAATTTATCACAACATCTATGCATAATTGCTTTGCAATGATTATTTCTTATTTCACCAACCTTTATATCATTTACATATTTCATTGCAAATGATTTGTGTTTATTGTATATAATCAACAAATGTATTGAACACAGTTAACCTGAGAGTTACCTCTGAACATCTGTGGAAACACCTTTATATAGTAATGATAAATAGATTTTTGAGATCAAGTAGCTAGATCTTAATCCATTTAATTTGGACTGTATTGATAGTGGACTACCATTTAAAATTAGAAAGTCATATAACATTAGGCCGCAAGTCAAATTCCACAAATATTAAACCTCTGCATTTATGTTTACTAACCTCAGATAATTAAATCAGGTCTACTTTTCCATTAAAAATATTTCGCTTTTGGGGTTTTCTTTTCCTTAATAATTCGCACTTGATTCTTCTATCTACTTTTCCATTATTGAAGCAGAGCTGATGTCAGAGTAATTACTTTAGTAGTTAGCAGGAGTATTCATTGGCTGTGCTTGGGTATTGAATGTTTGCAAAGCTTCAGGAAACCAATGCACTAATATTAATTAGAAGTTTGAAGATGATTTAATGAGCTATTCGTAGATGTTATCACTTTTCTTAGCTGCTAATGGACTGAAGAAACATTTTTTGCCATCATGTTGTTATTTCATGTTATATTATACTTTTCCTTTACAAATAGAGAGAGGAAGCCTAACTGCAGTTAGCTGTTTTACTAATCTTTTTTTCTGTCACCATTTTTATTGTGTCTTCATTAAAATTCAACACTGTACTTTTAAAAAAACTGTATTGTTCTCTTCCTAATGCCTTTAACTTTTCATATTATTCTTCTATTTTTAGTAAACACAAAGCTATATGATTATAGAACTACTCCACACTTCAGTGCAGCTTCCCAAATT
>NW_009730331.1:20629-66507 GCF_000703405.1 Apaloderma vittatum
CTGCTGATTTCTACCTTTAGCTTGCTAACTGAAACACTGTAGATTTATATGCATATTTGCTTAATTTCTTTACTAATGAATGATAAAAACGGGACTCTTAAGTGTAAATCCACTGTACTTTTTCCTGTCCAAATTATGTTCAATTTTCCCTAATTTTAGCATTTTAAGAATCAAGTATATTACTGGACAAGGAACATAACCTGTTGGTCTAAATTGTATGTAAAAATGTCACAATCACTCCCAAATAACAACTTTGGCTGAATAAATGACTTTGTTTTATTTAAAGTATAGAATTATTTATATTAAAGACAAGTCCATTTACAATTATCAGACACTTTATTTTGGAACTGTAATAATGTGTTCATTGCTTGCATGAGATCACTGACAGCACAGCAATCCAAGTTGTCAAGGGGTTGGCTGGACCGGCCACTAAATGCTGACAGACTCTCTCTAATTCCCTCTCCTCTTCCAAATGGGAATGAAAAGAAAATGAGGAAAAGAGACTTACGAATTAGGAAAGAAAACTAAAACAGCTTTACTAAAACAATAATAAAAGAACTAATAAGGAAACAATGAAAATTAATAACTATACAAAAATATATATACAGCCCCAATCATCCTTGAACTGTGGGTCATAGTTGGTTTGTAAACACCAGACATTGGTGATTTGAAACAGCATCATATTCTTTTGGATATCTGAACTGATTTCATTTCAACCTCTACTTCAGTTGCTTTTAAAGACATAATTCTAAAACAGAGCATTGTTTTTAGGTATGTCAGCAAGTGAGATTTCGTTCACCAATAACACCATATTGGCACATTTTAATAAAATCCTTCCTAAAGATATTTATTCCTCCTTAGCATTAGCACTGTGATGTTAAGACCAAGAACCTTGCTGGTATGCTGGGTGAAAAAAAAAAGAAAAAAATTCCTTTAGTATGTTATCGTCAGGAAAGACTGATCTCCTGGATCCTTTCCTTAAATTTTTCAGTATTTCATAGTTAATTTTTATCTTTTCAATGTTTAATGTAATTATATGTATTTTATGGCTTTAGTGACCAACCCAGTCCTAATCCTTGTAAACTGACAATTACTTATTGCAGATAGGCCAAAAGCACAGCACAGGGTCTATTATATGTCTTGACAGTAAAATTCTTGTGGTTTCTTGGACAGCTGCAGAATAGATGTCCTTCACACAGAAACTATAGAAAGACTGTGACCATTAGGAACAGAAGACATGTTCCCAGCTATTAAAAGAAATAATTTCTCATTCCTATAGAGTCCTTCACACAAAATATAAGATTGGAATTACCACTTACTTCAGGTTATCTCCACATCTTTTGACGTATATTCATGGGGTTTTTTTAGCTATGCCGTAAAAGGCAAAAAATAACAATACTCTCAAAGTTTAATTGCATTTAACAAAAGAAAATGACCAAAAAGACTAGAAATGCATGTTTAGTTACTATACGAAAGAAATTTAGAAATTATATATAGATTGCAGAAGATTTATTGAGAGATGTAACACAAATAACAGCCTAACAGGCAAGTTTTCTGCATTTTAGTAAAAAGTTGGACTATATACAGTTATGTAGTTTGCCACAGTGTCAGTGAATAAGCATAATAAAAATGTAGGCTTACTTAAGAAAGAAAATTAACATAATCGATATTTTAAATTGTCAGGCAAAGACAAAACAGTTCCTCAGAAATATTTCCTCAATATCTGGTCCTGTCTTTCCAAATGGAATCTGAGTTTACATGACAATGACATATAATGACATTCATATATTTGCACTTCTTCTACTTGTCCTCTAAGAGAAAAGAGATTATTCATGTTAAAATTACCTCATTAAAAAACCCAAACTTAATATAAATTTTGTTTTAGGAGTAGGTATAAATATATGTCCAAAGATGTCTACATTTTATACTGGAAAATCACATGAAGAATTTGGGTTCAGTCAGGATGAATTCTTCAAATTAAAATGAATAAAATGTTCATAAGTGTCTGAATGTATCATTTTACCATGAAAACATTAGTGTACACTAAATAAATTCTTTGACACTCTTTTACCTTTCCATTATTCTTAAAACAACACACATAACTCTCTCCAGCCCCAGTAACCCAGAATATGTTCACTATGTATCATGTCAGCATTGTTCACAGGTACAAAAATGTTTTAAAACATCGTAAAAAAAATAAAAATCTATCAACCAATAAAATGCACTCACCTTCTCTTCGATTAAGCCTTGCAAATCCAGGGCTGTGACTGTTAGACAGCTCAGAGGAACTGCTGAATGACGACTGAGGCAAAGCCGACACCAATTGATCATCACAATTATCTGCCAGTGAAAAATACCATGTCCAGGTTAATATCATGAACACCATTTACTGGAACTGTAACCAAAGAGAACAATAGAAAAAACATCTGAATCACCTCTGCATCTGAGAGCAGCACAGCTCTAAATATTTCCTCTGGCTGTATTATATGTAGAAGTATCAGTACTGAAGTAGCATTTTTTCATTTTTTTTCACTCCCTCCCCCCCGCCCCGTCCAATATTTCATAAGACTACCAGGGTATAATTTATTATGTTCTTCAACTGGCTGTACTTGCCCATTTCTAACTTAATTTCCAAGACCATATGGATAAACGGTTCACAGCTCACTTGCCATCATTTACACGGGTAGTAACTGATGCCTTAGAGTCCTAGCTGTAGCAGGAAGCTACAACCTCAGTACAAGTTCTTTATTTTCTTTAGACCTGATGCCAGCACAGGTCTATGCAATCAAATTTAATGTGCAATCACATTAAATACAGTTATTTCTTAGAAAAAAATAAAATCCTGAAACAAATGAAATCAAAACTAATCTCACCCCTTTTAAGTACTGTAAGAATGACAAAATGGAAAATCTTTTACTTTGCCAGTAGTATAAGGGCTTAATAAAGACACAGCACAAAATCATTACCACACAGATATTAGTATGCAAGTCCTAACATCATAAAGAATGAAACCTGAGTGTTTCAGAAAAAGAAGACTTAACTGCAGTTCACAATCAATGGTGCATAAGCAAGCAAATGCTGATCAATAGTTTGGATGTTAAATGCCTCTCCAGCTCAATTACTATACAGGGTATGTGTTTATTCTCCATTTAAATTTGAAAAATATAAATTGAGAATCAATATCTGTTCTAGTTTTAACTGAGAGATAACTGACTTTAAAACACTAGAAGAAGTGTAAGCAAGTCTTTCCAACTGGCATCTGTTGTTTGGAAAATCAGAGGAAATTACATAAACTATTAGTCTTTACAAAATGGCATTTTTCAGGACTAACACATTCTCTGGATGCAGCTGATAAGTGACAAGACACAGGTGTGTCCTTCTTCTTCAAATTCTTCTGTTTGTCTACCAGTTTTCCACTACCAAAATCATGAATATTAATTAATCCAAAATCATTTCCTAACTCAGTTATAATTAAGTGTTTCTATTACATAAACTATTAGTCTTTACAAAATGGCATTTTTCAGGACTAACACATTCTCTGGATGCAGCTGATAAGTGACAAGACACAGGTGTGTCCTTCTTCTTCAAATTCTTCTGTTTGTCTACCAGTTTTCCACTACCAAAATCATGAATATTAATTAATCCAAAATCATTTCCTAACTCAGTTATAATTAAGTGTTTCTGCTGAATAATTATGGATATTTCTAATTAGCAGTAAGACTTTTATATGAACATCTCAAGGGGATTTTTTTATCACCTTCACATTTTACTTTTTAAATAAAGTTAGTTAATTTGTTTCTTTAAGCAAAATTCTTCCTAAAGAGAAGCCCTGATATTGACCATAACTGCTGCAGTGAGAAGTTCTCTCAAATCCAATAAATAATACACAGTTACTATAAACAAAAGAATATATTAATTGTTCTTGATAAGCTCATATATATCATACTTCTATCAAATTGAGAGCACCTCACTCATGGGAAAGGAACAAGTAAAATTGTTATTTACTTTAACAAGTTCATTTCCTGCTCTAGCCTTCGATAATATAAACTGCAAAATTTTGTAACTACTCTTTATTGTCTAACCGCAAGCTCATTTTTCACTTCATTATCCACAGATTAGATTTATAATGATGAAAGAAGCTGTTCTACTTTGGACAAATTGTCCAGCTGGTAAGCACAGAATGTGACAAAAAATGAGGGAAAGAAGATTTCATCTTATGAGCAAATCCATTGCACTGCTAAATCTCAGAAAAGGATCTCATTAGTGAAAGGTTTCTTTACAGCATAGGAAATAAAAAGAACTTATTAATCATAAACTACACCAGAAAGAGTATGTTGATACTGTTTTTCAGACAGAGAGCTGCATACGCTGCTGATACAAGAAAGCACTTTAAGTGCCACCGATGCTTCTCCTACCATCAAACCTTACGTTGTAAGCCTAGATAGCAAAATGAAAACTGAGGAGAGAATAAAAAGGTCTTTTCCTCAAAATCTATGCACATGATCTAGAATCATAGAACTAAAAAATGGTTTGGGTTGGAAAAGACCTTTAAGGGTCATCTGGTCCAACTCCGCTGCAGTGAGCAGGGACATCTTCACCTAGCTCAGGTTGAGCAGAGCCCCATCAAGCCTGACCATGGATGTTCCACAGATGGGGCATCTAAAGTCTAGGGCATCTGCTCCAGTGTTTCAGGACACTCATTGTAAAAAATTTCTCCTTATATCCGGTCTAAATGTACCCTCTTTTAGTCTAAAACTATTACCCCTTGTCTTACCACAAGCCCTGATAAAAAGTCTGTCTCCATTTTTCTTATTTACCCCATTTAGGTACCAAAAGGCTGCAATAAGGTCTTCTCAGAGTCTTCTCCAGCCTAAACAACCCCAACTCTCTCAGCCTGTCCTCACAGGAGAGGTGCTCCATTCCTCTGACCATTTTTCTGCCCCTCCTCCGGACCCACTCCCCTAGGTCCGTGTCTTTCCTGTGCTGAGGAATCTAGAGCTGGATGCAGTAGAAAGTCCCATCACTTTCATACACATCGTATTTTCAACTTAGAAATTCTGGTGAAGGGTGGCACGTGTTATGAAATGAATCACCAAGAGTAAGTTCATGCAGTTAATACTTACAAGCACTAGCAGATAAACAACAGAAGATAGACTATTTTTACAACACCTGTGGGTCTGTTTAAATCTTCACAATTTTTTAACTCAGATAGGAAAAAATAAACCCACAAACACGTCAGCTGGATGGTTGAGATAGCTACCTTTTGTATTAATTACTTCTGCTGACTACACTTTTCATCTTTTTTCCTCCTAATGTACAAGTTAAAAAGGAATCAATGGTACTGCATTATTCTGCCTACCTGGTCTAGCACACATATTTCTGTGAAAACCATATATGGCTTATATTCCCAGAACTCACTGAGCACTTACATAGTATTTATCCTATAGTAATGTATGACAATCTCAATTTAAGATAGAAAGGTACATAAACAGTTGAATATACACATGAATATCCAATAGTGCAGGACATTTTTTTGCCTTTACACATGTAGCGGGTTCAGCCAAGATGGGGTTAATTTTTTTTAGAAGCCGAGAGGAGGGCACAGCTGGGATAGCTGAACCTAACTAGCCACTAGCCAAGGGAATATTCAATAGCATCATGGCATCATGCCACCCTGGGAGATGGCCAGGGTGGGGGTCTGTCCCTTTCTCCACCTCTTTGGCTGAAAAGCCATGGACACGTGCGCAGGGGCTGCATCATTGCATTCCAGGTGATGAGATCTGCGCTGCACGTTACTCGCATTATACACTGTCTAGTTAAACACTATTGTTGTTACTGTTATTCCTTTTTTTTCCCATTACTGTTAATTTTTTATATTTCACTATTAAAAGAACTGTTCTTACCTCCATCTCACAAAACTCTACCTACTGCTCCTTCCAAGTTCTCTTCCTCATTCCTGCAAAAAAAAAAGTGAGTGAGCGACCACATGGTTCCTTTATCTTTCCCTGCTGGGCAGTCAGCTTGAACTATGACATCTTTTGGCACCCTATATGGTGCAAAAGGCTTGAGATAACAGCAGAATTGACAAAAGTATGTTAAAAAGATAATTTTTGTTAGATTAATTTCCCACAGTAGTCAAGTAGTTGGTAGTCATAATGTTGGTTCATTTGTTTACATGGTGGCATTAGCTGAATCCTTATGTATCCTATGCATTTCCTGTAGGGACATTTATCAACTCTGCGAAAGGAGTCAGAAGTACAATTTTTTTGTACTGAGTAATGTCGACTTATGAGATGATTGCATCACTGACCATGAAGTTAAGCTGGTATTTGTATAAGGCATTATTGTTATTACTGTGTCTTGGGCACCTCCTTCCAGAATTCATTAGTAACTGCATCCAATCCATGGGGAAAACAGAGGAGGATGTTTTCTCCTGCTTACCCTTCAAGATAATCACAGCAGTTTTTGAGAACTTTGAATATTCTTGGAATGACCAATCCAGCATGGTCTTAGTCCTGAATGTGTGACAGATCTTGCTTGGGGTAACACCAAAATTCTTTAAGGATATCACCCAGAGACCTGTCCTGAAGCCAGATAACTATGAGTGGCATGGTGTGTGGGAAAATATAGGCAAGCTCCTAGTACAATGGTCATCTCCAGTATTTTGGAATTTCCCCTCGAACACATACAGAATCCTAAAAAGCTAGCAGAGTATTTGGAGAAAGTATGCTGTCAGCCTGGCCACTCCAAAAAGGCACATGCCTGCCCGGTCATTTTCAACACCACTCACTATTCCCAAGGGGAAGAGAAGGTCTCTTGACCTAAAGACAGACTAATAGATGATGTGGCTGCTCCAATCCCTTCTACAGGCGCTGTGGCAGCTCCAAACCCTGTGACAGGCATTGTGGCTGCTCCAACAACTGCAACAAGTGCTGTGGCTCAACCAGAGAGCTGACCTGTACCAGCATCAGTTGCCCCAATACAGAAGTACACAAAGAAATTGGTTTGCTTAGCGAGGGATAAAAGTGAAGCAGGGTCATCATGAGAAGAAGACAAGGAGGCAGCGCCAGAGATTATCAGCCAATACCTGTCCCTAAGTCAGATGCAAGATATGTGAAAGGACTTTGGCCGCCATCCAGGTGACCAAATTGTTATCTGGCTGCTCCGGTGCTGACATAATGGAGCCAGTAGCCTGGAAGTAGAGGGTAAAGAAGCCAAACAGCTACGATCCCTCTCTAGGGAAGGGGGCACTGACAGGGTGCTTGGAAGGCAGACACAAACCCCCAGTCTCTGGAAGTGACTTCTGTCAGACATGAGGGAAAATTACCTCGTCGAGGAAGATATTGGATGTCACCCAGGTAAATGGATCTAGGCTCTAGATACTGCTATTTCTGAGTTCTCCTCCTCATTCCCGGTAGTGGAGGAGCAAATGCGTGAGCAACCGCATGGTTCCTTTATCTTTCCCTGCTGGTCAGTCAGCTTGAACAATGACAACACAACAATAATTAAAGAAAAATGAGCAATATATCAAAAATAGATATACTCCGAGTAATTACATATTTAATTTACAGCAGCTGCTATGCTTTATTTCAGGAAACTAAATTTATATAAACTTATTTTTTATTGCTTGCTATATGTTGCTTAAAACATGTTCTTGTTACAGTTCACAGTGTGCAATATAATTCAAAATTTAGTAAGAATCCCAGAATTAAATCCAAGACACTTCGTAGAAATTGGCAGGAACCAGATGGTCAGTATTGACTTGTTTCTCAAATGTAGTAACAGCAAATGAAAACACAGTCTGTACAGCACAACAATTCTATATGACTTCACCTACAGTGGAAGACATACTACACAAAGAAACACCAAGTTCAGTGTTTTTCTACGTGCTACAGGTCAGTTCTGCATTTCTCTTAGACACCCTTCCTCTGTACCACAGAACAGACCTCACTGCTGAAGGCAATCCAGGGCTTTTTAGGGAAACTCCACATTGCTCCTCCAGGTCAAATGAATACTTAAGGAGTCTATAAATCAAAGAAATATAGTCAAAATCTACACATCATACAGCTTTTTCCAGATTTTTGTGATAATATCTTTTTCTTTTTTAATTAATAACTAAGGATACAAAAAGTATAAATGAACCATACATTTCCGTAATATGCACCAAAAAATGGTATCAAGTAAGGATTTGTGAAGAAAAGAATATATATTTAATTGTATGATGCTGATGTGGAGACCTTTTGGTGAATAAAATCAAGCTCAGTCCTACAGAGTCACTGTGCAAGAGTGAGGAATAAACTGTGAAATGCTAGTGCAGGTTAATACAATATACTGAGATGTGCTGTAACAGTTGCTATTAAAAAATAATGGCTAAATCAATAATATTCAATAAGAAAGAAAGGTGTTACACTGGGAATAAGAGGTGAAATACTGACATGTAATTTAAAAAACAAAAGTGCAAATATGGGGAAGGATATAAAACAAAACAACATTATCTGTTTCATCATCAAATGAAAAATTTACTGAAGTTAGATAAGACATGCCTTTCCATATACCATAATGCTAGTGAAGAGTTAATCAAATTTAAAAGGAACTGAGGCATTTTATAGGAATAAAACTCTAAGTGCTGCATGTACGAAGTATGCCTATCATTTCTCTTCCAGCTTCAAATACTATCTCATTATGTAAATTCAGAGTAAACCAAGAAATTATTCATATAGTAGTGTCCTAATTTACATAGATCATGCCATATGATCTACAACAGATGGAGTTCAAATAGGATATCATGTAGTAAAGCAGTTATCACAGTTATGCTTATAATACTATGGTGGATCAAATAAATTTTATGTCTTCAAACAAAGCATCAGCTTGCAAAAATAAACAGTAATAAAAATAGTAGAATACTGGGATAACCTAAGATTTATTTCTTCAGAATGTGTAAGGGTATATTTTCACTTCCATGTAGCGAAAAAAACACACGATTTAC
Organism: Apaloderma vittatum; assembly: GCF_000703405.1. NCBI lineage: Eukaryota > Metazoa > Chordata > Aves > Trogoniformes > Trogonidae > Apaloderma > Apaloderma vittatum. The sequence continues at coordinate 29,616 of NW_009730331.1, forward strand.
ATGCACAGACCTTAATTTTTCTTTTCCAACATGAAGAATATATGGCATTGATTTTAGTTTGAATGTAACAGCCAGGCTGCTCTTTGTCACCTAAATTTTCAGCTTGGTCCATATTTTCACACCTTTCAATTTGAGTGCAAATTTACTCTGAATAAGCAAAATGTCAGAGTTCAGTGCTTATTTACTACAAGTTGACATGCAATAAAGATTCTGTTCACACTTATCAAAACAATAAATGCATTACACTGAGAAACTCACTTTATTCAAACCATGTCATAATTCAAACTAAAACATCAAACTCAAGAATTTATGCATATTAAGATATTATAATTTCACATATTTAACTTTTTAATGAAAGTCATTCCAGATATTATATTGTCACATACACTTTTTTTGTTAAAATTTAGTTTACTCAAAATTTTCTCAAGAACTAATTTCTTATTAAACTGTTGAACTTTGATAAGGCAGGACATAGGTATCAAAGAAGGAAAAAGATTAAAATGATTGACTTCCCTAAAAAACTAATAAGTTCTCTCAAAGAAAATACTGAATGCCTAACGAGCAGAGTTATACAGACTGTATAATTAGCAAAAATAATCAAACCCAACCTGTTCCAGTAATCCACATGAAACTAAAAATTTAGAAATCTTTCTTCAGTTAGGGAAAAATAAACACCTAGTTATCAGACATATAGCCTACCTAGAGACAACTGGAAATGCAGTCTTAGTGGAACAGAATAGAAGAAATAATAACTTTGGAAGTCTATAAGAAGTTTTATTAATGTCCATCTTTCACATGCTGGTGAAGCTGCATGCAATGCTTAGGAAGGACCAAGTTTTGCTGCCGTAATACATTCAGATTTGAATAAATCTGTAAATACTAGTAGCACAAGTATTACTAGAACTATAACCTCAATAAAAGGTGCCACAAAAACTACCATCCAATAAGTATTTATCAAATCTATAACTCAGTCTTGTGGACTCCAAAGTGTTCCTTTTCCAATTACTGTGAAGACCAAATATCCTCAAGCTCATCTACTGTTTTCAGCAGAAGATATTTAATCTTCCCTAGGAGTGAGCACATATCTCAGTTTACTTAACAGAACCTTTAAATACGTTAATTGTGGCAATTTAGTCTTTGGTCCATGTGCAGGCTTGTAATTAGTTTCAAAAGATTCACTGAATCTAATGGGATTCATGTCACATAGAAAAAAGCGATGTGCGCCTCTTATTCTTTTGCTGAGAAGTATTGACCATTATGCTGATCCTCATCATGGTGAACTCTTCATCAGTGAGTTTAAGAATAAGGAGGAGAAGTTAAGTTGATAGATTTACCGACAATTAGATCAAGTTAGTTTAAGGACTTCTAGCTACACAATATGCAATGTCACTTAATATGAAACCATCTTGTGGTTGCTGCTGATGTTATATTTTCCCCCTGCAGTTGTTTCCTGACCACAGCTAAGCTATTTTTGTTCAGAGAGACTAAGCACTTCCCATCTTGCATCTACTGCTGCCCATTTGAAGCTAAGAGGTTCAAAACAACTAACTAGAGAAATTGTACTGTTTCATGCATGAGGTCCTTGAAGCTCTTCTCAACGAATAGTGTATCCCTTTTCCACTCTTAGGTGTATTTTTGTGGAATATTTTTAGACATTTCCACATACTAAGTTTAAACTGCATAGAGGAGCCGCAAAATATTTCAGTGCTTTGCTTAGGTTTTCTAGATATTTTTAGCTGTTTACTACTTTAAATATTGTTAACACTTCAACCTGAAATTTTATAGGTAATAATTTTTAATTGGTTGATTTTTATTTTTCTAAATATGAGTTTGCATTAATAGATTTATTGTTTGGAACCAGACAATGATTAAGGTCCCTTCCAACACAAACCATTCTCCAATTTCTGCTATGTCGTGGATGAGGGTAGAGAATTTCCCAAGACCTTGTATTTTTATTTTTTTTTTCAAAAAAAGATTTAAGTTTCTGTAACAATTCTCTCTGAATGTAAAATGACTTATCAAGGATATAAACTTCATGGCAGGACTGATTCGTTTCTTGAATTTGAAACAACACCTTAGAGTTTTCTAATAAAATTGTTAGACTTTGCAGACTGTGGTTCACACAAATTCAGCACAGAATTCTGACACTTAGCAGTCAATTGTTCCTAATACACTAATCAGATCAGACACGTGTTATTTAACATGTGTTATTTAACTTAACGAAAAACATGCAATGCTACACTTCATTTCAGTGAGACAATCCCATTTCACAATTGCAGTTATTTTGTGCCAAACAAGGATCAAGAACTGCACATTACTACAAAAAGACAAATTTCCTCTGTGCTCACTGATCATTTTGCTGTTGGCCAGGGGCAAGAAAGTCTTCTTGTGACTTAACATAGAGTACTTAGAAGCCATGCCAGAAGGAAGAAGTCAGTAGAGAGTGATCAGAATTCAGTGATAAAGGACTGGAAGAGATACAAAATCATATTTCCAAATACAATGAGTTGCAAATATTCACACCTTGCAATGAAACTTTGGTAGCTTGCATGGTTCTTATAGCTAGGAAATATACTTTCCTTAGATTTTATTTATTTAATTATTTTTACTTTTTATTATTTCATGAATCACTTTTGTTTCATAGTTTAGGAAAAAAAAGAGCATGAAAATCTAAGGGAATTCTTATAAATAGTTTTAACAAAGTGAAATAAAGGACTTCCTTGTTTTAACTACCCAGAAATCAGCCAAGAGTCAACTGATGTTAAAGACATATTTATAATAACTGAGTTAAATCCTGATTCTCTTGGTCACTTCTAGAAACCTTCAGTCTATGATCTGAGGTAAGAGAAGTTCTGTCACTAAAATCTAACTCCTAAATTCTAGTGCCCTTTGAAACCAAAAAAAGTACTTATATTAAGTTCTACAATTATCGGATCAAGTCTAAGTTTTTCTGGATTTAATTTGTATTTTATGTGTGTGATTTCAGTGGTGAGAGTATGTGATTCAATAAAACTTTAGAGTAGGCAAAATTAAAACTGAGAGGTTATCTCCATTTTTTATTAGGCTCTTTCTATTCACCATAAAGAAATACAGCAATATTTTTTAATTAACCAAATATGCTGGTTTAAGGTGTACCCTGTAGCAAATCAAAAAAGTAGGGCACACCTTTTGTGACCTACTGTAGATGACCCTGCTCTTTCAGTGGGGCTGGACTAGATGGTCTTCTGAGGTCCCTTCCAACCCCTAATGTTCTGTGATTCTGTGATTCTGTGATTCTGTGATACCTTTTAACAGATAGAGAAGTATCTTGTCTATTTCAGCTTAGAAGCATATTTCTTATCAAACAAAAGTCATAACTGGCAAGATTAAGTAGAAAAAATTCTAAAACATCAGCAGAATCTGAAATTTATTGCATCTTATAAGCTCTTGGTTAGCTGTATATACTCAAACTAAAACTGTGTGTTTAACATTTCCATTACTAAAAGATCTATGATCTTTCATTGTTACATTGTTTCATTGTCTTGGTACACAGAATACAGGTTGACTTTTTTAATATTAAAAGGTAGTAATATAATACATGCTAATAATAATGATCCTATGAGTAAAATTTAATTCACCAAGTGTAATGGGTTTGTTCTTTGAAAAGCAGTGAATGACTAATGCAATGTGTAATGTCAGCTGAAAGTATCTTAAGCATTTGTGGTAGTAACATATCAAGATTTTTAGAGAGAAAACCACAGAATTTATGTATGATAAGAGAACTAAAAATATTGAATTACAATTTTGAATTAAAATACTTCATACTAATTAGGAATATACAGTTTCATTATCAGCATTCATCTTTTCCCATGTAGGTGTGCAATATCTGAAAACAAATTTTGTAAAAGTGTGAAATGTCCTTTGTCATGAAATATGCCTTATACTTTATAAATGGATTATAAAATTTTGATTTTTTTTTATTTTTTTAATTTTGTATATTTCATTTTTTTTCAGCTGGAATAACACAAATAGAATTTAGCAAATTTTTTCTTGAGATCAATATCTCAATCAATATCTTTACCAAGAGTCAGAGTAATCTGAATGCATTATTATGCAGAGATCATTTTGCTTTCTCCTAAACTAGCAGATGCAGAACAGAATTCAAACAGAAGGGGAAAAGAATTGGGTTTTTTTGTTCCAGTGAAAGTTTTAACTTTGATTTTATTAAATCAAACTTTGCTCAGTGGTAGAAGTTTTCCACTGGATTACATTTCATCCAAGAAATAAATTTTCCATAAGTTAGAAAAGAAATAAACACTTCCCTTTAAATCAAGAAAAAATAATACTATATACTTGATTTGAGACAATCTTTGTGAAGGCATTGCATCTCAGGTAAAGTACGATAATTTTTAAAGCATTTCTAACACTACCACTTACAGTTGTTTAATGAGACTTCAACAGCTCTGGTTATCTTTCCAACTAAAAAGGACTTGTTTTCTATTCCCAAAGCTGAGTTTTCAGAAGAAGGAACAATAGCATCAAAACCTTTCTGGCAGATGTCACAGAGATATAATTTAGGAGCAATTCATTTGGATGAAAAATGAAAACCAAAAGGTAAGTTCCAAGGTGAAGCAATACTAGGTACAGCACTAAGGACTTCCATTGATGTTTTGGTCAAAGACAGCAGGGTATCTAGTTAATTTGTACTCTGGTCCCTGACCATCTCCTCCAAGCTAGCTCTGCTCTGCTTGAAAGCATCTGGCACAAGCCATTAATCTCAAGAGGCTTGGGAATGCTGAGGGCAGTACAGATAAAATCCATGTTATGGCTCTTGTAGGAAAATAGGAAAGAGGAAAGTGCATACACTTATTAATTTCAGGATTAAAAGGATCAGTATCAACTTGACTCCACTCAGACACTATAAAAGTTGTCCCAGAAACAGCACAGAAAGCCAATAATACACATACATACACATAGAGATTCTAACTGTATTTTTCAATGTTGTAAAATCACCTTTTTCTTCATACTTCTATAAATTTAAGTATCATTACAGCTAGGAAATAATGTCTTTTATCAGAGATAAGATTTTAAAGATAAGATTTTATGTCTAACTACAGTTTTAAGCCTTTGGATCTAGTTATCTTGTCTCCATATGAAGGAAAAAACTCCTTCATTCACTATAAGTTATATTATTTCAAGTTCAAATTTATACAGATGGTGATCAAGTCACTTCCTCAATTCTTTAGTAAGACAAATTTCTTTAGCTTTATTCTATTTCTATTTAGTCTAAATCTATTAGTCCCTGAATCTTTTTGAACACTAATTTTGAACAGTCAGTATTTTAATATCTTACTTGAAGGGAAGTTACCAGCACATAAGTCAGTTGCAGAGCTCAGTGCTGAAAGCAAACTCCTTCTCAACTTCTACTAATTATGCACTTTGTTCAGTCACTTTCATATATTGCATTTCTGTGCAGTATATACCTTTGTCTATGGCATTACACAGGTCTCATTTTTAAAAACTTTTCCATAATAATGTCTTATGCATTTCTTAGATCAATACTTCTTGAGATGCTTTCATATTTAATGGATATATCCTGATTTGATAGACGCAAAATGTACATCCATACTACCCAATCTACATTTATCTAACAAGAAACATGATGCATTGTACTTTGAATATGTAAACAGGAAATTCGCATAACCCTTTACTGATCTTCTTTTCCTTCCCTTTCCCTTTCCCTTTCCCTTTCCCTTTCCCTTTCCCTTTCCCTTTCCCTTTCCCTTTCACTTTCCCTTTCCCTGACATTTCCAATGTCATTTGTTCTTTCAGATTATCAATGAAAGCTTTAAATTCACTTGATCTGAGTACTAAAGTCTGCCCTGAAGTCCTGTACTAATTAATTTGCTATTACTCTATTTTGTCTTTATCCATCACATCCAAAGCTTAATGAAGGTATGTTTCTGCCATTAAAAACTATCACTACAACAGTCGTTTTCACTGGCAAGATTTTTAGCACCTTATAATTTGTGATTGCCAACAAAGAACAAACTGGTATTATGAGTTTTTTAGAATGCATGTGTACACAAGCAGGGATACCTTTTTCTTTGAACAATCAGAATCTACTGGGATCTAATATCATCATGTACGGTAAACAATGTATTAGACTGTCAATTTTGCTTGTATGCATGATGAAATCTGACCTCATTAAATAAATGCAAAAAAAATTTAAAAAACTAAAAAAAAAATTAAAAATTAGGGAGCCAGTTAGAAAAGTCTGTTACATACAGAAACATAGAGATTGTTGTATATCAAAGGAATGTGTGTGCAGACTTACTAGTTTTCTGAAAATGAAAAATTCTCTGAGCATGTGAAATTTTAAATGGAGACAGTATCTCCACAAAATTATCTATAATAAATTATATATATATGGGTACAATGAAAATTTAAAAAAAAATGTACAAGTACTTACAGCAGAAATGTTAACTCACTACAAATATTGAAGCTGTGGTTTGCACACCTCACTGCATCTCAGTACATGCTACAGTGCCTTCTCAATTAGTATGTTTTGCTGGAAAATGCTTCTTCCTTTTTGGTGCCATTTTTCCATCTGGCCTTCAGCTGAAATGGAGTCATACAGTATTACCATTCATATAATTGGGAAGAAGTATTTTGGAAGCTAACATACTTGTTAGAGCATTCCAAACTAGACAAAATAAATAGATAAAGAATGTATTGTTCTTATCCAAGCACTTTAAATCACATTAAATTCACTTTCAATTAAGGCAGAAGGGGAAAAAAAAAGTTGCAAAATTTCTTTCTATGAACAAGTGAGAGCCCATACAGTCAAAAACTGACATTAATCAGAAATATTTCTTTGTATCTCACTTTTTTACTCCACTACCTTTCTGTGCAGTCCTTATAGAGCACAGTCACTGTTTCAGTCTTTGTGCATGATTTCAAAGCTTGCCTGGTTGGGACTGCTTATCACAGAACACACTAGCTGGAGAGAGCTCCTCTGTCAATGACCAGGCTGTAGTGCCCCTCTTGAGTGCTTCATTAGCTCCTATGGCACACTCATCTTCAAAGTCTCCTAGGGATCCAGAAAGACTTAATTTTCCTTCCTTGAGCTGACCACTCTTCACAACTAAAATTGTTCTGCTTCCCTGAATATCCAGATGTCTGTTAGGCTAACTGCTATCTCTAGTTTAGTAGCTAGTAAAAAGATCCTTGCCCCAAAGAAATAAAACCTCTTCCAATCTCTTAGTAACACATGGGAATGTGTTACCACAAATGTCTGTCGGGTTATTTAGTGTTTATCATCTCACTAGGGAACACGCGTACACCTAATTGTGATTATCCACTTAATCTGTTTGGGGTACAAGTGAATTTGAGGTGCTACATCCTAAGCACCTGTGAAATATCATACAGATGATATTTTTATAATATTTTTGAATTCATAATATTTTAATATGAGCACCTCATTTGAGCCAGTGATGTCTTTTCCATGTTTTCCAAGAGAAAACACAATAATATGACTAATGATAAAATACCATGGTAGATTTCTGCAAAAAAAACCCACCTTCAGAACACAGGCTTTGCAGTGACAAAACCTAGCAATTTCAGCTACCCAGCTGAAAGATCCAGCATGGATATATTTGCTTTTACACATGGGTTTATCCATATATCATTGAATTCCTTATAAATATTTTTTCTCTCTACATAAGAACAAATTTCTCTAGGCGTTATTCAGGAGGAGTTTCTCTTAAATCAAAATACATACTTAAGTAATTAGTTACTCCTTAAAATAAAGTAGATCAATATTTGATGTGAAGTCCAATAAACATTGATAAAATTCAAGAACAGTAAAGAGTGGAAGGCATAGGAAAATTACCAGCTGGCAAGTTTCCACCTCTCATTCAGAGCACAGCTGTGTCACAGGAAGAAGGCCAAAGGAAGATATGTTACTTTCCATAGTCTCTTAGGTTTATGTTTCTCTGAAAATCCCCCCAAATAGATTTCTCTGTTAAAGTGAAATTCAGCACAGCCTTAACTAGAAAAAACCAGAAGCTGTTACTACTACAACTACTACTACTGTTACTACTACTACTACTACTGTTACTACTACTACTACTACTACCACCAATAATAGCAATAATAACAACCAGTACTATTCAATATATAACAAGCACTATTCAATATATTACCAGTAGAACAGAGCACATTATTCAATATTCAATATATTACCAGTAGACCAGAGCACACTGTCAGCAAGTTTGGTGATGACACAAAACTGGGAGGAGTGGTTGACACACCAGAAGGCTGGCTGCCATTCAGAGAGACCTAGACAGGCTGGAGTGTTGGGCAGAGAGCAATTTTATGAATTACAAAAAGGCCAAGTGTAGAGTCTTGCATTTGGGAAAGAACAACCCTGTGTACCAGTACAGGCTGGGGACTAACCTGCTGGAGAGCAGCGTAGCGGAAAAAGAACTGAGGGTTCTGGTGGACAGCAGGATGACCATGAGAAGAAGAAGACGAAGAAGACAAAGAAGACAAAGAAGACAAAAAAGACGAAGCAGACGAAGAAGATGAAGATGAAGAAGATGAAGAAGAAGAAGAAGAAGACAAAGAAGAAGAATAAGACAAAGAAGACGAAGAAGTTGAAGACAAAGAAGAAGAAGAAGAAGGAAGAAGAAGAAGAAGAAGAAGAAAGAAGACAAAGACGAAGATGAAGACAAAGATGAAGATGAAGGAGGAGAAGGAAATGGAGAAGGAGAAGGAGAAGGAGAAGGAGAAGGAGAAGGAGAAGGAGAAGGAGAAGGAGAAGGAGAAGGAGAAGGAGAAGGAGAAGGAGAAGGAGAAGGAGAAGGAGAAGGAGAAGGAGAAGGAGAAGGAGAAGGAGAAGGAGAAGGAGAAGGAGAAGGAGAAGGAGAAGGAGAAGGAGAAGGAGAAGGAGAAGGAGAAGGAGAAGAAGGAGAAGAAGGAGAAAGAAGGAGAAGAAGGAGAAAGAAGGAGAAAGAAGAAGAAAGAAGGAGAAAGAAGGAGAAAGAAGGAGAAAGAAGGAGAAAGAAGGAGAAAGAAAAAGAAGAAGAAAGAAGAAGAGGACAAGGAATGATGCAATCCATATAGCAATAATAACTCCAAAATCTCTTGCAAAACTAGTGGCTTTATCTCTCAGAATAGAACACAGCAGAGGAAATTGTGCCACACAGTGAAATTAAAAAGTGGACTGTAGAAAATTTTAAGTTATGATACCTTAGCATTATGACTTCAACATAATACTAAGATAATAATTTGGGTAATAACTTCCTTACAGTATGGACTTCCTTTTTTTGCACAAGTTCAGTTGAAGTTTCCTGTGTGTCTGGCACCACATTCAAACTGTAGCCTAAGAAGAACAATTGCATCATGCTTTGCCAAGTCAGCCTGGTCCAGACAAAAGACTTTAACAACCACATTATACTAAATCTATCATTCTACTGAAACACTGAATTACTTTTTCCACCACTGCATAAAGATTTAAATGATGAAGTATCTCAAAATAATACTCTACAAATTTGTTCTACGTTGCAGGCATATATTGAATTCGGTAGGTAGTTTATGAGGATAATGTACAATAGAACACAGTAAAAGGAAGAAAAGTAATTAACAGTGTTTTACACTGTTAAATTTACATTTTTCTAAATAAGTTACTTTTAGGAAAATACGTAGGAAAATAATTTACTCTTCTTCTTTTTTTTTTCAGTAACCACTTTTAATATTAAAATAGAAAGAAAAACTTTCAGGGAATTTTTTGAAAGCTTATTCCCAACTGACTTTATTAAAACTACTTAAAGAATTTCAACTGATGGAATGTTTCATTTGAAAGAACAAATCTTTAATGCAGAAAACATGCCTTTTTGATTTGTTTTTTACTATATTTTTAAGTTATTTAGTGAATGTATAGCACAGTGATATCAAGCTGAATAGAAACAGGTTTCAGGATTTTGTACTGAAAACGTTTTATTCACCTTTTTTTGCCATAACTTGAAGAAAGCTTACACAGGATACTAAAAGTCTTTGTCTAAGGAAGGGACGAGCACAGGAACTATGAATAAAATAAAGCCTTATCGTTCATAGAATTGTAGAAACAATTAGGTTCGAAAAGACCTTTAAGATCATAACCCAGCATTGTAAGGTGTACCACTAAACTATATCGTTAAGCACCACATCTACAAGTCTTTTAAATACCTTCAGGCATGGTGACTCAACCACATCCATGGGCAGCCTGGTCCAATGCTTGACAAGCCTTGCTGAGAAGTTTTTCTAAATATCCAATCTAAACTTCCTCTTGTGCAACATCAGGTCATTTCCTCTCATTCTTTCCTTGTTATATGGGAGAAGAGGCTGATCTCCACCTCACTACAACGTTCTTTCAGGTACTTGTAGTAAGGTTTCCCTTCAGTCTCCTTTTCTCCAGGCTAAACAACGTCAGTACCCTTAGCCACTTCTTGTAAGATTTCTTCTCCAGACCCTTCACCAGCTTCATTGTTTTTCTTTGGATGTGCTCCAGCACCTTCAAACTAAAGGTACACAATGACACACAGGGAAGAAAAACAGTGGACCACAGCCCGTTCAAAATTATGGTTCATTACGTCTTCAACAGTGATTTGGGTAAGAACTGCCTTACAATAAAGACTTCCATTGTTTCTGTACAACTTCAGTGGAAGCTGGCTGTGCGCCTGGCACTAAGTTCAAGCTGTAGCCAAAGAAGCACAGTGACATTATCCTACTCCATGTCATCACTAGTGACCATTGAAGCTAGGAAAATGGAAATGAAAACACTAAAAATCTATGTGATCATATTCTGAGCATTTTACCTGATTTAAAATTAAAGGCCACATTTCAGTCACTAGTTTTCCCTAAGTTATTTACTACTTTTTCCTGTTCACAACATGGCATCAGCAGATTTATATTTCCTGGAAACTGTAATTTTCAGCTAAGTTAATTCTGATCCAATCTTGTTACAACAATGAAATAACCAGAAACAGCTGACTAAGGTAGTAAAGTTTCAAACTTAAATCCTTGTTGACTGAAGATAAGAAGAATAATCTAATAGCATTGCTAATTTTTGTTATTTTACTGTGTCTGCAAAGGCTTTTACTGTCAAAAATCATGTAGGTTCCCCTTTAACATTCATACTGGGAAGGCAAGGCTAGAACTGACATGATTTAGGACCCTGCATAACAGCTCAAAGTCATGCAGATCCCCCTCAGCAGGATGAATCTTCCAATAGTCAAATCACCACCTTTCTGACAGCTTTAAATTACGAAAGCAAGAGCAGCTATCTGGCCTAAAGTATTACAGTGTTTTCTTCACCAAAGATGACACACAGACAAAAAAAAAAAAAAAGCTATTATGGCTATATTGAGTTCTGATATTAGTAAATCACATTTTTGTTTCAACCATTACTTGGTCTTCTGTAGCTGTATCTCCGAATGTATTTTCCATATGAAAGTCCTGCAGTCATTTAATGTACTGTTAGTTTATTTGCAACTAAAATAAAGCACAAAAAAAGTTCTTTCATTTCTGAAAATTAAAGTGAGATCTTATAGTATTCAAAGTTATCAAGCATTCACAGGTAATTATGTTAACACACAAGACTGAAGAATTCTGGATACAACTATAGGGGGAATATTAACAACTAGTTAGTAATTTTTCTTCCTTAAGATTATGCTTCAAAACTGTGTGATCAATACAGTACTTCAAAAACATTTGAGTACTTTCCTTAAAATATCAAAACAAAATATGTGCTGATAAAACATTCTGAAGGACGCAACATTTTTTCCCTATGAAATTATAGCTGTTTCTCAGCTGAAAAATAAGCTTGGCTTTTCTTAGCTTGTTTAAGTGAATATAGAACATATAAGAGTGGCTTATGATTTATACATTTTTCCTCTGGAGTATTAGTAGTGTCACAGACATTGATCCAAAACCATCAGAAAGTTTAAAATTGTTTTTATAATTTACATTATGTTTTATATTACTTTAGCTATACACAGGTTAAATCTACACTTGATTTCATGGATTATAACTTTGAATATATTAAATCAATAGAAGATTAATAGTCAAATATTTAAGTTGTTTTGGAAGTAAAATACGTTTGTATTCAGTTGGGGATATAATTGCTCTATTATAAAACCCTGCTTATTTTTTCTTTCCACAGAAAACAATTCTAATATTTGTATTATAATTAAATAGGATTTGTAAATATCATTAATACATAGCTATTCATTGTTAAAAATTTAATAGGAAGTTTTGTTATTACTAATTTTCCCTTAAGATTTACTGAAAGATTACTCTATTCAACCATACAGAATTTAATGGCATCAGTTATTCACTGGAGATTTGTTTTTAACTGATATTCTGAGATAGTTTTCAAGTGCTTAATTCTGCAGAAAAGCTATTTAAAGTTTGACTTGGAAATAAGAGCTGCTATAAACATATTTTACAGGAGTTTGTTGTAAGTTAGCAAGTATTCCCAAAACCAATACTACCATTAGCTATTTCTTGTTTTGTAAAGACTAAAAATAGTAGTTCATCATTCATTTACAATTTCTGTTTTTTCTTGGAAATCTGCTTCTGCACATGGAAATCTGTTCTACACATGGAAATGTGTTCTACACACAGTAAGAAGTATTTATTAGATTAACAGAATGAATGAAGAAAGAAATAGGATTTTTTTCTCTGTCTGGACAACTGATCTTTTTTCATCCTGACTCTGGTCAAAAGCTATATATATATAATTAAAAGATCAAGAACTCCCAAACTTTGTGAAACAATATTCTAGAATATTTAATTTCAAGTCAGTTCAAAATAATAATAAGAGAAAAAATCTTCTGGGAATGGTAGTTTACATATCCACATATTGTTCTGTCAGATTTTCTTACCACACTACTTTTCTGTGACACTCAGAACAAGTAATACAGTGCATCACAGGACATATATTTTAATAAAAAAATTAAGGTACCTAAGAGCACCAAGAGACATTATAACAGCTTAGAATAATAAAAATTATATTTAAGCCATATGATTACAATATTTCTGACTATCAGTAAATAGGAACTTGATGCAAGTTGATATTAAACTAGTATTTAACAATACTGACAGCTTTTTTTTTTCCAGTTACGTAAAATTCAAGTTTTAGAAAGGTAAAGAAATAATACAATCAAATCTAATAGTAATCTACCTGAAGTAATTGTTTTATCCTTAAAGATTATAAATAAACTGCCATGCCAGAGAAAAAAAATTGGGAAAAAAAGGAACAAGAGAAAAAACAATCCTATATATCAGTATAAAAATGTGAGCCCTGAAGAAAGACTGATTGGCTTCTTTGTCTAGGAAGTAAATACATTGTGAATGAAGAAAACTACCTGAACTGGCATTGCAGCCTACATAGTGTTTGTAATTTATTTCAAGTGACCACTTTTTTTTTTTTTTTCAGCACCTGTTTTCATGGAATTGAAGCAGAGCTGGAAATCTCCGACTGAATTGTTAGGACAACTGTAAATTTCATTCATACCTGTCATCTGGGCCAGGAGGGTTTTGGGCTTTTTTTTAGTACCAACCCATCAGCCTCTGAAATCAGTGTCTTAAAATCAGGTTTTTTTCATTGTGATTTCAGTTATGTGGCTGCAACTTTCTATTCAGCTCAATTAGAGTTAAATATAGGAGAGAAAACATGTTTGCCCTGTTGTCTTCAGAGAGAGGAAAAAAATGGGGGGAGGAACTAGTACCTGCTGGGAGAAAAATAAAGATAAAAATGCCCAATTCTTTATACAGCTTCAGTACTAAACCTAATGTCCTCCGATAGTAATGAAGCATGACTCCATTCAGGAAACTAAAAAAAGTCTTGGCTCATTTTACAACACTTATAAGATTATCCTTCAGAGCAATCCTGTAATATTTACAGGAAAACCAAATAACAGTAAATAAGAAAAAACCCCACAGATTTATAGTTACCTACTCTGAAGCAGAACTAGCCAGCAAGATTTCTGCCTGTTTTCTTGTTCAGTTTATTTTACATGACATTTGCTCCAAATAGACATAATTCCATCTGCCAGAGACAGGGTGCTTCTTTCTGCACTTAGCCTTGCACCAGAAGCTTATCCTTTCTGTGTTCTTCTGATGCAACACATACACCAAAAGTGAAAGGAATTTATGTCTATCTACTTCGTTCACAATACCCTTTACCCTGACATTGGAGTGTGTCAAATCTTCAAGATACTTACCTTCAGAAAAATTCTGAGACATACTAGATTGTGTGAATGAAGTGGAAAAAAGGCTTAGTAGAAGCCTCCCAAGCATTACACAACTGGACAGCTATTTTCTTCCAGTTCATCCAACAAATTCAAACATGTACATGTGGAAAGTAACATGCAGATTAACTTGGTTCCCTAAAGAAATGAGGCATAACATTTATGTAGCTATATATATACAGTTGTCATGGGTTTGATTCTGGTGACCTTTTTGCTAGAGTGAGGAGTGCTGTGGGGGAAGATTCTGGCAAGACTTGCAGAGTCTTATCCAGCCCCAGGTAAAAGCCAGACTTCCCTCTGGCCAAGGCCAGGCCAATCATCACCTCTGGGATCAATGTATTTAAGAGGGAAAACCTGTCTCTTTTTTGGTCTCTCTCTTTTTCTGTCTCTCTCATTGTCTCTCTTCATGTCCTGTCTTTTGTGTTGGGAAGGAATTTCTGCTGGGAGGAGTGTGAGGTGAGAGGAGAGCAAAAGAACCACGGTGGTGAGGAAAGAGGGGGAGAAAGGCACCAGAGCAGAGTGTCTCCCTGGAGTCCTGTGGTGAGTGAGATGGCAAGGAGATGACTGCCTGCAGGCTGAGATGAATGGCAGTCAGAACACCTAGGATGCGAGGGTACATGAAGAACCCCATGCCAGGGGGAGAGAGAGACCGTGCAGGAGTGGAGGATTCACCTGAAGCGACCCATGATCCTGAGTGGGACTAAGTGACTTGGACGGAGAGGATGGGCTCCCTTGAGATGGACACCATGTGGCAGCTGGGGAACACTGTGAGAAACCCTCTTCCCTAAGAAGGAAGGACTGCCAGGGATAATGAGTAATGGTCATTACGCACCACTCCCTTCCCTCACTTTCACCAATGCAAGGCAGGAGGTAGCCCAGAAGATAGGCGGGTGTGAGTCTATTTAATATCAGGTTGCATTTATTTATTTATTTCTCTCACTATCCTACTCTGGTCATATCAATAATTGATGATGGTAAATTAAATTTATGTTTCTCCCCAAGTCTACTCTAGTTTTTGCCTGTGACCATAAGTGGTGAATGAACTCTCCCTGTTCTAGATTTTTTCCCCTCCTCACCCCTAAAGGGATGGGGGTAGGGGGAGGAGTAAGTCAGTAGCTGCGCAGTTCTTTGTTGCCAGCCCTGGCAGCCACATCAAACCACAACACCAGAATGTATAATTATTTTTGTCTCCCCTTCATTGTGTTCTCCACCTTTGCATTGTTTCCTAATTACAACCAAATTTCTAGGATAAGAGAGATACTACAAAAATAACAAAATTCCTAGAAATTTCCCGATCAAAAGGGAAACAGATTTTATTAGTATCCTGCCTTCAGGTAAGGCTGCCATATGGACTTTCATCTTACACACCAGATAATCCACATAATCACAGAATTATTGAGGCTGGAAAAGACCTCTGAGATCATCAAGTCCAGCCTATGTCCCAACACCACCACATCGGCCAGACCACAGCACTAAGTGCCAGATCACGCCTCTCCTTAAACACCTCCAGGGACGGTGACTCCACCACTTCCCTGGGCAGTGCATCCCAATGCCTGAGCACCCTCTCCGTGAGGAAGGGCTTCCTGAGATCCAACCTAAACCTTCCCTGACGCAGTTTCAGGCCGTGCCCTCTTGCCCTGTCACTCATTGCCCAGAAGAGCTCGCCCCCCATCTGACCACACCCTCCCTTCAGGCAGTTGTAGAGAGTGAGAAGGTCCCCCCTGAGTCTCCTCTTCTCCAGGCTAAACACCCCCAGCTCCCTCAGCCTCTCCTCACAGGGCATCCTGACAAATGTTTGCAATGGAGCTCAAATTGTCTTGTATCAGTCTCTATACATTAAATCTTACACTGTAAGATGTAAATCCATAGAAAGATGGGGTTTTTTAGTGGTGTCATTTTCTACTTCTCTTCTCTGGCAGAAACAACATTAATTCATTCACAGAGCACATTTCACATGCAAGGAACTAGAAGTTCAATTCTGCTGCTTTTTATTTCACCTCCATCCATTAGTCTCACACATGGATATTTATCTACAGGCAGGATCAAACCCCAGTATGACTTACATTTGCATGTACTTTCTCAGTCTTTGAAGGGTTAAAGAACTTATTCAGCTGTTTCCAAGCTCTTCCCCTTACAGCAAACCTTAGTCATAGGAAAGTAATCATTTTATTATTATCACATCAGATCTTACTGTCAGATTTTCTGTTTGCTATTCACTCCTCTTATCAGTTTTGATTTTTTGATATCTGACAGAATAAAGTTTAAAAGAGTAGAAGGAAAATGGATTTTTTTCTCCACCATAGTAGAGAAAATACACATGCACGTGCACACACACGTAGACATAAAATCAGTGTCTGTGGCTAGTGAAGGAATGTACCAATGATGTCTTAAACATTAATAGGAAAAAAACCAAGGTTGGAGAAAGCTATATCACGATTGAGAGCTTTTAAACAAGCTCAGGTTTGGACTGCCTATAAATAAGTTTTATACTCTTCATTTTACAGAGTCCTATGAACTTTGGCCTTTAGCTGGAGAGTTCATGGTAAGCCTGCCAGGAAATAAAAACCAAAAATAGCCCCCTCTCCAGTACTTGGAGCGCCCTGCTGAAATCCAATCTATAGCAGGTTAAAATAAATTTTACAGGTTTTAGCATCTTAAGGTAGAAGTAAAACCGCTATTTTCTCCTCACAAAGTCTCAAAAATTTACAGTCTGAAAGTCGATAAAAGCTCAAGTCAATTACACAGTATTTTTGTTTACTTTCTGTCTTCTCTTTTTTTCCAGGGTTTTGAAGGCACTGCATTGCTATAGAACAATAATCTTTACCTTCATGTAAACGAATAATCAACCAGACAAAACCCTAAGAAACAGCCACCCTGCTTATATTATCAAAGGAATATGTTACATAGCAAAGAAACAGTATCTCAGGATAGCTACATCTTATGGAAATGAATGTCATATAAGACACATAGTTTAATATAATACACTGGCAATTCTTTTTTTTAGTTTAATTCAATGAGTCATTATGATACTACTCTTATTGTTGTTTAATGTAGTAGTTAGCTAAAAGTTATTTAAATTTACATAATAAAAGCATCCTAAAATTGGGAATGAGCCAAAGTAATTTCCATAAAACAATCATTACATTTAACTGCTTGTATTTATTCAAAATGATGGGCCATTACTGTTATAATATAGCACAATTTAATCAATTTCTTTTAAGTTTACACATATTGAGAGAGGTTCATAATTGGATTGCTTTAAAAAAACATAGTATTTTGTCATTTCATATAGAGAAACATCTCTATGCTACTATTGTAATCATTTACATTTATTAATCTATGTGCTATGTTGAGATATACAAACAGATACTTAAGAGACAATCAGATTTTACACCTGGTGAGTTTCAATTTAACATCTTAAAAAGACTTAATTGGCTGAGTGGCATAGGTCAATAACTTACGACAAAATCAAGAATATTCTGGAAAGCTCTGTTCAGGAACTTGGAAAGGAAAGGTATTTTTAATTTTTCAGAAAAAATATTTAAACAACATACTACAGAGCTAAAACATTTTTATTGTACACAACACATTCAGGAGATTAGACAAAACTCACTGTTATGTTACATTTGGTCTTATGTGGCAAAGGTCTTCAGTTTTACTAAGTATTTTTATTAAATTTATTTATTTTTTTAAAAAAATTTTATTAAATTTTGACTTGTTGAAGCTCAGGTACATTGCTTGATCTAACCAGCTTCAGAATACAAGCAAAAGAAAAAAATATAATACAAAATTAAATTGAATTGTCCACTCATAATATAATAAAAAGCAAATATAAAATTCAGTACATGAAAAGTATTTTTAGAAGCAAAAAACCCAGAAAGGTTTCCAAAGTTCATATTGCTTAAATATTTATTGGCTGATACCACTCATATTTTATGATGTAGTTTAAGAATGAATTCTGAGTACCTATTTAACTTCTAATATCCATGATTCTGCAAAACACTGTTTAACGAGTACAATGTGCCTATGTTTATTTGTGAGACATCCTACTTTCTGTAACATATATTTCTTCTTGCAGTATGCGAAATTTCATTGTTCCTTCTGAAATATGTTAGCTACTAAGTTATATATCAATTTCTCTCAAGATGTTTTAGAAGTGTAATTGATGACCAAAGGGACAGAGACAGGATAGATAATGTGAACAAAAAGAAAAAATTAACAGCAGTGAATTATAATAATATAACATACTAATAAATTGTAATAATCCTTGGAAAAAGCAAGAAAGTAGAAGGAGTGCAAAGCATACAGTAAAAATCTATACATTTGACTTCAATAATACGTGAGATTTAGAACAATTTTGAAAGGCAAGAATATTTAAGGAAATGGAGGTAAATGGAAAACTAGATCAAATGGAACAAAGATTATCTAATATAGGTCATGTCAAAGTAATTTATGTCTTTCTGTGATGGGCAATTTTTAGACTGAAAAGCAGTGGCTTGATTTTATCTATTGTTGGACAGGAAATTGCTAGTCATTCATGAGCAGATGAGAAAGTAAGTTACATACTACATAAGGACAGGAAAATGGAAGTGGAAGATACCAAGAAGGGAAGAATCAAATCACATAGGAATTAACAGTCTGGGAGTCAAAACATGCTTTAATTTCCTTAAACCTATGAAACAAAAAATAGAGATGTGCTTATGAATTCACCTCCCTGTAAGATTAGGAGGTGTCATCAACACAGAGCAGAAGCAAAATATCATAAGAAAGAACTAGATGATAATGGTCACAGAAGCAGAATGAAATCTGGTGCTAGGAAGTACAAGGTCATGTACTTGACAGGAAATAACATGAATTTCAGCTCAAATCAGAAGCTCATTAGATAGTAATGACTGAAATGTATTAGTCAGTTGTAAGATAACATAAAACTACCTACTAGTATGAACAACTGTGAAAAAACAAGTGGCTGCTTAAAATTTATCACATTCATTTGCTGTCTCAACACGAAAGATTACAGCCTCAGTGATACAGATATAAATAATTTACTGTAGGCCAGTGGTAGTGGGGAGCACCTCATCCACAACCCTCAATCATTAGCACAGATAAGACAGAAAGAGCAGAAGATAAATCATAATTTTGTAAACTCTTGATTAGGTGACTTGTAGAAAGGAAACATCTCCTTTTTTGGGATCATTTTCATATTCACAGGGAATAATAAAGCAGTGGAATAAAAAATAAAATTCAGTATTACAACTGCTTGTTCTCAGATGAATGATCAAAGTCTACTGAACTAGCAGCACACTACAAACCAGTAAAATACACCAATGAAGTCAAGCCTTATTATATAAACCATAAAATGTAGAATTTAAAAATGGATCTTTCAGTGAACATTAACAGCTTATACTCTATGATTCTTTTAATTTTCCAAGTGCACTCTAATTGTGGTCCACTGAGTGACATTGGATGGATATATGAATAATTAGCCTAGAAGAGTTCCCACTTTATTTAAATTGTTAACTCTATCATATTCATGTGTGAATAACACACATATGGCTAATAAGGCTTCCTATCTGAATCAAGAAAAAATATGGTAATGCACAAGGATCATCCTTTTCCACTTACTCCTGGAGTACAATTTTACAAAATTATGGTGAGATCTATGAAAGAGAGACAGAAACATAAGAAAGGAAAAATGTCTTTATTACACTTGTTTCATGTTGCAACAGAGATGAAATACTGTATAAAAGTAATATTCCAAAAGAATTTTCATAAATATCGCATCTTTAATTTGTTTTAAAAGAATTAATACGGTCTTTGAGGCATATTTTAATTTTCAATTTACTTTCAGAATAGATCTTGCAGTCTAATAACTCCTTTTTCAATAAAAAAAATTGGAGTTTGAGAGAAATTTGCCTTCATAGTTATGAGACCAACCCACAAAACTCTGATTTTGTTAGCAAAATTATCACATCTCTTATCAGTATGTCAAAGTTTTAGTAGAATGAAAATTTAGTATGAGGTTCTATTGTTCTGTTCTTGTTCAAGCTATAAATAAAAAATATCATTGTAGGCTGAAGAACATAAAAACAATCTTCCAGCAAACACTGAAACCTCATTGGCAGATAGCACAAGTATGGGCTCCTTTTTCTGAAAGGTATGCTTTGTCTGACAGAATTAATTCATTTTTCTCTTGGCCCTAGCTTCTCAAGGTTTTCTTCATCCTTTTCAGCATGAGTAGTCATTGTACGCTGATGGAGAGGAAATCCCTTACTGGACACTTCTGTTTATCACAGGTTCTTCACATTTCCAGACACAGTTGTTTATACCACTGCAAAGGAAGAAAGTTTGTGTTTTGCTGTATGCCTTATCTTGCTGGCTTGCTTAAAGAAATGTGATTCACCTTTAAATAGAAGAAATGGAATGGTCTTCTAATACAGCATGGTTCCTAGAAAAAGACTGCATTTCATTCTTGCTTAATGAATTAATTCAGCACTAAAATAAAGCTCATTTTGTCATTCCAATGAATGCTCCTGCCCTGATTAGCAATGTATTTTCTCTCCATTTCCTCTTCAAGACAGTGCCTAACTTTAATATCAGACCACACATTTCTTGGTTTTCTTGATCCAATAAGATCAATAATTTTAACTGATGGCAAGGGGCAAGTGGGATGGTGAGGGAAGCAGCTCTATTTTTGGGATTTTGACTGGCACTATCAAAGATAAATATCAAGATAAGGTTTTGAAATCAATGGACTCTTTGAAGTACATTCAAAAACCAAATGTACAGTTTCACTTGCTGTTGTGGTACATACAGTATAAATGTAATCTACATAATCCAACCTCACATGAAACTCTACTGAGGCAAAGACATTGCAAATGGACAGAGGAAGGGAATGAGTTATTCTTCGTGTACTGAATGCATTTGCATGATCATGAATGTCCAATACATTTCTCTAAAACATACAGGCAGACCTGAGCAGATATCTATAAAAAGAAGTTACAATTTTTTGAAAGCTCACAGTCAATGTGAAAAACTTGAAGACGACATAGTCCAAAGATGACAACTCTATATTAGCTGTTTCTGTTGTATATATAATATGATATATAATGATATATAATTTAATCAGAACAAATGGATAGAATGATTTTATTCTTCTATCGTATGCATTGTGAAGCACATACCCTCTAATAACCACTAAAAAAACCTTCAACGTTTGGATATTGGCACAGCTTTGATGGTTTCTGTAGCTTGCCACCTACAGAACGCATGCAGTGGCAGCACACTTCATACCTTGCCTTGCTCAGAAAATCCCATGGAGACCAAACAGGAACTCTCTACATCTGGAATCCTGCTGGATCCTGTAAATGGAATCCACAAATCCAGTAAAGAGAACACCAATTGCCACTAGAAGTCTTAAAAAAAATCATCTCTTTCCTGTCATGATTGTTTATCTCCTCTACTGACACAAACTACTGTTTTCACTAAAAAAAAAAAAAGTCTCTGTTTAATTGTGTAACATGGGAGAATCAATAAATGGTCAAAACTGCTACCAATGAGAGAAAAACAGGCATTACAAAGAAGCCTTCTGTCATGTGGAAATGCATCACTTCTTACAGAGGTAAACTCAACACAGCTGTGAATGAGGCATCCAAAAAATCCCTAGAAAATGTTTTTGCAAGATGTTCCACATTTGCATTTTTTCTCTGAATGTGTATCAAAATTGAAATTTACTGAGAAGAGCAACAGTAGATCTTTTCCTTATCATCCTCAGGCAGGTTTTACACTGACATCTGTAATTAAACTACTTGTGTCCTGTATTAAATTCATGTATGCGATTACCCATAAACATCAATAGGAAAACCATGTAAAAACTGAGCGTAAAATAGAGGTCAAAGAGAGCTCTGCAGTGTGAAGCACATTAAAAAGATGCAAACATATGCT
This sequence comes from Apaloderma vittatum, assembly GCF_000703405.1. Classification (NCBI taxonomy): domain Eukaryota; kingdom Metazoa; phylum Chordata; class Aves; order Trogoniformes; family Trogonidae; genus Apaloderma; species Apaloderma vittatum. The sequence goes on from NW_009730331.1 coordinate 51,833, forward strand.
GAACATTTTCATTAAAATAAATTTAAAAATCATTATTATTATTTAAAAATCACATTCCCCTCTGTATGTAAATTAGTTTTTCACTTCTAGATTTGCAAGTACAGAGTTAAAAGTGCAATCCTGCCAGTCTGAAAAAACCATTGATATTATGCCCAAAAATATGATGAAGTTTATCTCATGACAATTAAACGATAAAGAATTATCTTTTTTTTTTCCCTTCAGAGTGTTTTTTTTCAGATGTTGAGCAATGAAATCAGAAGTTAACTGACACTACAACCAATTCTCAAGGCAAAAATGAAAAATGATTGGGACACACAAGCACTCTGAGACTCAAAATACAAGAAGAAAACCAGCGAATATCTCGAAAAGGTCTTGCAGTTTTAAATGTGCTGACATCATCTAGGTCCCTTCTAAAGTCTTTCCTTTGACAGCCAGCTCTAATCTGATATCCTTCTACAAAGGCATGACCAAATGCATTGACGAAGGGAGAGCAGTGGATGTCATATACCTTGACTTCAGTAAGACTTCCGATACTGTCCCCTATTACATCCTCATAGGTAAACTCAAGAAATGTGGGATAGATGATTGGACTGTGAGGTAGATTGTTAACTGGCTCAACAACTGACTTCAGAGGGTCGTGAAAAGTGGCACAGAGTCAAGCTGGAGGCCTGTGGCCAGTGGTGTTCCCCGGGGATCAGTACTGGGTCCAGTTTTGTTCAATATCTTCATCAACGACCTGGATGAGGAGACAGAGTGCACCCTCAGCAAGTTCGCTGATGATACGAAGCTGGGAGGGGTGGCTGACACACCTGTAGGCTGTGCTGCCATCCAACAGGACCTGGACAGGCTGGAGAGCTGGGCAAAGGGGAACATCATGAAGTTCAATAAGGGCAAGTGTAGAGCCCTGCATCTGGGGAGGAATAACACCAGACACCAGTACAGATTAGGGGACGTTCTGCTGGAAAGCAGCCCCGTGGAGAAAGACCTTGGAGTCCTAGTTGATAGTAAGTTGTCCATGGGAGAGCAATGTGCCCTTGTGGCCAAGAGGACTCATGGTATCCTGAAGTGCACTAAGTAAAGTGTGTCCAGCAGGTCTAGGGAAGTTCTCCTCCGCTTCCACTCTGCCCTGGTGAGACCACACCTGGAACACTGTGTCCAGTTTTGGGCTCCCCAATTCAAGAGAGACAGGGACCTACTGGAGAGAGTCTAACAGAGAGTTACGAGGATGATTAAGGGACTTGATCATTTCTCCTACGAAGAGAGACTGAGAGAACCTTGAAAGGAGAGAGCCTTGAAAGGAGACGGCTGAGAGGGAATCTTATTAATGTGTATAAATATCTGAGGAGTGGGTGTCAAAAGGAAGAAGAAAATATCTTTTCAGTGGTGCCCAGCAATAGTACAAGAAATAATGGGTTTAAGTTAGAACATAGGAAGTTCCACCTCAACATGCGGAGAAACTTCTTTACTGTGAGGGTGACAGAGGAGTGGCACAGGCTGCCCAAGGAGCAGTCTCCTTCTCTGGAAGAATGTCTCCTTCTCTTGAGAATTTCCAAACCCACCTGGATTCGTTCCTGTGTGGCTGCCCTGGGTGATCCTGCTCTGGCAGGGGGGCTGGACTAGATGATCTTTTGAGGTCCCTTCCAACCCCTGACATTCTATGATTTTATGATTCTGTGCTCAGAAGGGAAGTCACACTTAAAATCACTGAGAGCTGCACAGATTGTTATCACTAAGAGAGCTCATTAAATCTTTTTACTCTCTGTTCCTCAATTGGAAAGATTAGATCTTAAAAAAATTCTTAGAAAGCTTTAATTTTTTGCTGTAGTTTGAACGCTTGATTTTCACAGAAGGTTTGTGTTACCAAAAGTCAGCATAAAAACTATGAGCTAGCAACACTGTTTGTGCAAACAGTGCTGACACACAAAAAAACAATCCTTGTGGTTAAATCTATTTGCTAGCACAGAGGATCATGATGGGCACATTTTAAATGACTGTTAGGCTCTTCCCTTTTTTCATGAGACATTGCTTCAAATATTGAACTACATGAAAGACTTCCAAGTTGGAAGGATTTATCTCCATCTATTCATAACATAATGAAAATTCCACATTTCTTAGTAAGAAAAGGTAAAGAGCAGAGTAGCCAAACCCAGTCTCGGCAGCCAAACCACATGTCAGAAACAGAGATAATTCCAACTCTTGGAGTACTTGCCAGGGAAAAAAATGAGGCCACAGTGAAAGAAACAATCTGGCATCTGAATTTCTGATGCCTGCAAAAGGGAATCAAGGGAGTTTACAAAATACTGTGTCACTGACAGCACTGGATAGGTAAACTTTTGTTTTGATTAAACATGTAATCTTATTTCATACAGCAGGAAACTTCACCCTTGAAAAGAAACTAAAAATTAGTCAATTAAAAAAATGAACCAAGCCAATTAAAAAACCTTCCAATCCTGAAAAGTTTGTTTTTATGAACATTTTCTGCACATTAAGAGAATGTAAATATTTCTGAGTAAGAAAATGAATTTTCAAGTCCTTCAAACATTTGAGCTAGGCATCTTTTTTTTTTTTTTTTTTAAACATAATAGTCATAAAAGAGCAGTATTATACATGTCTGCTGGAGATTCTATTTTAACATGTGAACTACAAAATCAGACTTCTCAAGTATAATTAATAAAAATAAAATAGTCTAAAAAGCTACACAAGTACAAAAACACTGAAAAGGGGAAATTCAGATTGTAATTTCTCAGGAGTGGTAAATTGTGAGCCAGAAATGATCTGGCATAGAGGGCAAGAAGACCCAAATACAAAAGAGATTAAACAATCTGGGAGCAAGAATGCCAGGGACTGAATGATTCCAAGTTGTCTTCTAACTATCCTGAAATAACAGCACGCCCTCAGGGGCCACCTTTGGGCAGCAGAGCTGGGCAGCCAACGGACTGACCTAAGAGCAGACTGAGGTGCTCCATTCATCCCCTTACAGGGCAAGTATATATAAGGCATCTGCTCATAAGGCATCTTTTCAGACTCCTCTTAGCACTCCTCATTGCAGTAGGACTTTACTCAGTGCATTGCTCATTACTATTTATTTATTTATTTTGCATATTGAAGCACAAACATGTATTTAATTTACCTTGAGAGGTACAATAAAAATTCCCCAATAGTTTAACCAGTAGAAGAACATTACTTACTATTTTAAAGAACTCTTGATTGTCTCCTGAGTCTTGCAACTAGGCTTTGAAAATAAAATCTCTGTTCAATCTGAAGGAATGACACAATTCCTCCTTCATCACAAAGTCCACGTTCTAATACAGACAGTACTCCATGATCTGGCATACAATTTTTTCTCTCAGTGATGACAAGGGAAAAATGACAATGAATTATTTGATCAGAAGAAATTAAAGTGGATCATGATATTATCTTTAAATATTTTAGGCAGATATTAAAGGGCAGCACTATTTTTATTCCAAGTGGGTAACACACTGACTGCTTACCACCCACTACCATTTACCACCTGTTTACCTGGTCATGTTTTATTAGAGATAATAGTTTAAGAAACATTCAGCATTTTACAATTTTCTACTACAGGGTATCTGATTTTCTGGCTAAAACTGTCGTTACTGCAAGTCTCTTTTTAATATGTTTTTAACAGTGGGATACCAAAGTCAGAGGAACTCCTTCTTCACCACCACTTTCTCCTCACATACCTGTCTACTGGCAAGTGGCGAGGCAGGAAGATAAGAATCACAGGAACATTTCAAACTCCTCATGAGTCCAGGCTTTCTAGGTCTAAAATTATTCTGTGTTACATTTATCCAATTTGAATGACTGAGAAAAGGAGACATAACCAGCCTGAAATACTGTTTTCCAAATGTACTTCTACGTGAATTAAAGCTACATAAATGATATAAATAACTAAATATATATATGGAGCCAGTAAATAAATAAAAATATATGGATTAAGTAATTCATATCACCTCTACTACTATCAAACAATACAAGTGTGAAAAATGAATCTGTCACTAAAAAGAAATCGCTGATAAGCTGTTAAAGCATTCACTACAATATAGATACAAAAAACTGTAAATAACTATAAAAGCAAACATGTAAATATGAATGACATATTCAGCATTTCCTAAGTAAGCCATTCATCATATGATCAGTTTACAAATAATAGTTCACTTGTATATTTTTGTGACATGCTTTTCAATCTATAATGTTCAAATATGCAAAACCACACACTGAAACTTGACACAATTTGATTCCACTCAACATACATTTTCAGCACTTGTGGTAGTATCTTAGAGACACATCCACTGAGAAATTACTAAAATATATTAGAAACATCAAACAGAAACTACCTCCTTCAGTACCTCCATCATACATACACACTTTACTAAAGGTGAGAGATCACAAAAATCTCTGTTAGAATTTCTGAATCTGTCCTTACCTAGAATATCTACAGAGAATACATTACCACCCTTCACAAGAAAAAAATGTTGTCAAATTTCTAAATAGTCACTCACTGCAGACCAGAAAGAACAATCTTTGCCATGGCAGATTTTTTTCTTTTGTTTTTTTTTTTTTTAACCCGTCCCTTACCCACTGCTCAAAATTTGAGGCAGTCTGGCTGGGTATCTACCGCTTCCGGGCTGCAGCAAGCTAACAAATAGATGTAGACAATTTACAAAGAATTTAAAAATAACAGCTCTTCATCGCAGACAGCAAGAAATGTGCATATTGGTACTTGCACATCAATCATCTTTTCCCTCAGTCTATATCTCTTAAATTCTTTGTTTTTCTACCCAAGGAGGATGAATCAAGACACAGTAGAGCACAGCTATACAGCCATAAGAATGATCTATGAGATAATCATAGTTCACAAAAGTCAAAACAAGTTTACAGTTGAGTACAGATGAGGTTTTTTGAGACTTCAAGGAGGAAAGAGGAAAAATAAGACAGAAGTCATCATGCCTCAAAGCACATTAACAATAGATGGGGAGTAAACAGTAAAAAGAGATCTTCTATAAAAGAAGCATGTACATTTCCTAACATACCTTAACAGGTTCTTCAGGTGAGTGCTATATTTACCTTTAACCTGTCACTGTGTCTCCTACATCTGAGAGTTTTACACTTATTTACTGCTGTATGCACTATAGGTTTCAACCAGCTGAAAAATGTGTTTTGATAGTCCCCTACAGTAACAGTGGGGCTATCTAATCCAAACAAGGTTTGGCAGCTGATTCAACTATCCCTTTGCATTTTGTTTTACATAATCACTGAAGTCAGAATAGTATTTTTACAGCACTGTGCCATGAGTAAAACCCTGTCAATGTCCTCCTGTTGGGTGAGACTCATCACTGTCTTCCAGATCTTCCAAAATTAAGGAACGAGACCACAAACCATCATGGCTCTGTTTCTGCTATGTTACAGGGAAATAAACATATTCAGTGATATACATTTACATTTCAAGATATGTTTCATGTAAGAGTCAACAAGCTAAAATCAGGGGTTAGAATTTGCAAACAAGTTTAATGATGACCCCTCCTTTTTCCAAGAGATCTGTTCTCAGTCTTAGCTACTGGACGATGTCTACTCAGCCAAAAAGTAAACTCTGAGATAGACTTTGCCTGAGGAGAGAAATGTAATCACTGCAGGGTACAGTGATGTTCTAGAGCATGCTGGCATGGTACAGTTGAAAAACAGCTCGACATATTCCCCATCCAGGCTGATAAAAGTAAAAGTTACTGCAACACACCTTGTCAGTTGGAGGGCACAGCTCAGCAGCCTCTTGTGTGATCCAATGCATTCAGATGCTCCTGGAAGTACTAAGTTCTGAGGGGCTATTTCACCCTTGAAAATTAAAATCAATCATTCTGATGGGTTTAAAAGAAAATGTTACCATTGGCTCAGAAAAACAGAGCAGTAGTTTTTCACCGTAGGCATATAAATTCCCTAACCACAGGAGCTAGCTAAAATTCTAAATGTCTCTTTTCTCCTCGTATTTATTTTTTGTCAAGTGGGACAAATAAGTAATTCTTGTTTGTTACATGATTCTGAATCTGAGTCCTCCAAACAAGTCAAAATGAAAAGACTGGTACATAGAAAGGAAATAAAGAGACTGGTTATATTCAAACTATGCAGCATATCACTGTAGAATGAATATTCAGCTGCTTCTTTCTAAAGCTTTCATCTAATATTTACTTAGGCAAAGCTCCCATTGATTTCCCTAGGAGCTTTAGTGGAATAAGGACACCGAAATTCAGTGTCGTTTTTCATTGATTTTAAAAAAATAAATAAATCTTAGTCACTAAAGATTACATTTTTTTCTAAAAAAAAAAAAAGAATGGTAAGTAAGTGTCACCGTGATTACCAAACTATTGCAACCAGATTGCTGCATCCAGTCACTGATGGGCAATAGAATTTACAGTGAGAGCCACAGTTTGCGGTCTTGGAGCATAAAAGGACTTTCTGTATAACAGTCAGTATATAACCATCATTAGATGGTGGATCGTAGAAAGGTTTTAAAGTAACCACAAAAGTACCAAGATAATTTTATCTGGTTTTATCACTGCCTTATGAAAAGAAACGCTGTAGTATTCTGCTGATTTTGTTCTTAACATGATCTCTTTTCCCCCTATGCTTTCTTGAGAAGCAAAAAATACACAGGTTCTAACAAGAGTGGGGTTAAAATGGAGCTTTAATCACAGTCTGTCGAAGGGATGGAATGATCAGACTGTCTAAGTTCAGTAGAATGTGCAATTCCAGTTCATTTAAATTAAAGAGATTTTCACTTTATCAGAACACTTGTGTGGTCAAAGTACCTGTCTATTTCATCCTTTCAGGACTGAAATAGCTTCTCACTGGTACGGCATTTCCAGCTCCTCACTTAGTCCCTATATTTTGTTTAGGATTATCAATAGCAGCAACCTTAACCCCCGGGAAATCAAGGAGACCCCATGTACCTAAACACAGACAAGAGAGACTGAGGGCTTCCACACAAAACACGAATGCATTGGATATAGCCAGTGAGTACTCTACAAGGCAGTCAGCACAGCTTGCTATAAATTTTTCTAACATTCATTTAGAGTAGGATATTTTAAAGGAAATGGAACCCATATTATGTAAGTTTTCATGTCTACAGAGCCTGAAGCTGACCCAGTTACACAGACTCAGTGTCATGATCAGTGATGAGTGCTACTTTTACATTGCATGTCATCTCATACTAGGAAACTAACTTTGCATGCGATTTCTTCCATCTTCTGTGTGACTTCTTCTTATAAGAACTACTTTTTCTCACATATGACTAAAAAGATACTTAGCTCAGAAGCAAACATGCAAGTTTCAGATTTCTAATTTTAAGCAAATAAATCCCAATTTTCCTGTCTCTACAGAAGCTATCAGAGTACATTCTATATCTCAAAAGTAAGGCATATTTACTAATAAATGAAGCAGTGAAAATACATGAAAAATCTCCCTTCTGCAGCTCCTATATACTTATTTCACATTCAAAATGCCTTCCAGCTTAAAATTATTTTCTTGTTAATATTGTGTAGCAGTAAACATCATATGACCTCTAACATAATTCATAATCCTAAAGAAAAAAACTTTCCCCTCTCCTCAAAACTTCCAGATAATTACAGACTGTCCATTCTGAGCATGTCTAGTCTAATGTATATGTTCCTTGTATGCAACTCTATCTACTACCACTTCTATAGTGTGTAACCCTCTGAAGGTCTTACTCTTGCTACCTTTTCAAAAATCCTCTTTTCTTGACAATCTCTAATAACAATTTATTCCATTTGCTTTCCTAGTGAGATTGTTTATTAGGCATCTGAGTAATAATACTTTTGTACTCAGTTTAACCATATACTTTATGAAATTTCATTTTCTGTTGGTTAGAATTTCCCTTAAAGGTATATTTTCGTAATAACTTTGAACAGGTCTGCCAGATACAGCTGAGGATTTTTGGTGGGTTGTAAATTTTAAATGTAATCAGTAAAAAAAGTCTTTTAAAATTCCTATATCTAGGAACAACTTAGGCTTTGAAAACCACTTTTATTTAGAATCAAAAATGGAAAAACACTTTAAAAAGAACAAGATCTTCAGCTATGGGCAGAATAAAGAACGATATTAAGTGATAAGAATAAATTCAAATATTTGAACACGCTGTTTCTGATATATTTTTCCCTCAAGACCACATATGTAAATATGTTAATTGCTAAAAATTTGTTATAGAAACAAACAAGCATTCAAACAGTCAAGGAAGAAGCAATAACTTACTCTTGAGCACAACCAAATAATGAGATCTACTTAATAAAAAAGTAATTAGACCCACTATCCAGCTGGATAGATTTTCTAACCATATTTTTTCTCTATCCTCTGAGATTTAAAACCCTAGAGGTAGTTTTTTTTCACTAGTCTATTAAATGAAAATGATATTTAAATAATAATTCTGTAGTTACTAATTTTAATCTACTTAAAATGTCAGAAGTTTCCAGGATTTCAATCACTTTTCAAACAGTTTCACTGAAAGTGTCCATTAAGTAGAATATAAACAGTACCATTTTTTACCTCCTAGTCCATGCTACATTTTGCTTATTAAAAAATAGCATAGTAATTTGTAATAAACACTGAAAAATGTCTTCTGACAAGTAAAATTTACCTCAAGGTTCCTGGCATGTGCCAGATTTACCTCAAGGTTCCTGGCATGTGTTTCAATGATAGAAGTAGACTGCAGAGTATTCTGACAAACATTAGTCTGTAATGCTTGCATACATACAAAACACATATATACAACATATAAGTAAGCATGATCAAATATATAAGTATAAATTACAGTAGAATTAAAATTTCACTGAACCATGATTTGTTGAAACTTAGCATTACAGCTGCATCATATTTTACAAACGAATAAAGCAAAATGATTTTCATTGTGACAACATACTACATCTCCTATATGTTTAATGTTATTTTCAAGTTTAAAGAGACACCTTTTGTCATAATTTATGTAATAGATGCTAGTATACAGAGACACACATAACTCTTTCAATTGTCACGCACAGGCCCTGACTGCTAAATTTACAGCTTCCAAGTTACAAGAGGTATTTTATATTCATTCTACCGGCTCATTCTACCAAAACATTGAACATTAGTCACATTTAGGACTGAAAAAACCCCAAGCAATTGTACAGAAACTTTTAAAATCATTGATATCATTACTGTTTTGGTCTTCTCTCCATTTTCATAAAACAACTGGAAATGAGGGAAGAGCAAATTTTAACTTTTCACTTCAGAAACCTCTTCTGTTTTGTTTAGTTAATGTGTACTTCTGAAGTGACTGAACAACGTGACTAATTTTCATCTTTGGTATTTATCATTCCTACCAAATTGCCTGCCGTGTTCCAGGAATGAGAGCCATTTGAATGGATCTCACTGCCTCATCTTTGTTTTCTTCTCTTTAGTTGAGAGCAACTAACAAAAATAAAAGATACACAAATACAGAAAAGCAGTTCAAACTTTCCCACAAAATGGAGTTCCAATCCCGTGTGAGACTCTACACTAAATTCTCAAACTTAAAAGTAACAGTATCAAAGCGCAGGGTCATTTTAGGGGAAAAAGAAGATAAATATTTGAAAGATGTAATGTTTCTCGAGCACTCAAGTGTTCTTTGATTTGCTTGTTTGGGGTAGCGAGGCAGCGGGAATGAGAAGGGATGGAAGAGAGATTTGACCTATTTTTTCCCAGCTGAACTGGTTAGAAGCTATGAAATTGTGACTGTTGAAGTTCTTACAGAAGATGAATCAGTAGGCATAACACTGTCAGACAGGTCATATAAAATATATTAATATATGACAAACAGTTTGTTGTTTTCTGCTGCAGCACAGAAGCGTTCAGAAAAAATACTGAACTCTGGCATTGTGCTTCATTTACTACAACAGAAGTGTATGTGATTTTGTGAGACATAGATATCATAGCTTACTTAAAGGTTGCGTGTTAAGTGGATGAACATAGATGTACACCTGTATATACTCATTACATAAGAAAGTAAGCAGAATGGTCATGGCTGCAGAACACAAAGATATGAAGAAATCAGTGATTACTCTGAAACCATTGACTGGTACATAACTAAAACAGAGTAGATCCTAATGTAATAATGCAAATTTTATTACTAACACTGAAAACATACTGTACATATAACATTTTCTTTTTATGTTTGATTCTATCCCACTTCAAGAATGTCATTACATCATTACTTCTCTGTCACTTTCCATCAATCATAACCAAATTTTTTCTATCTATCCTGTTGACTGAGCCCAGGGACAAATATGTTCATGGGAATTTGAAAGACTAGAGCCGTGGGATGAAAACTGCTGATTATACTCAGTGTAATCAACCCAAGGCCTCTCTGTGAATCCTTAACTTTGAAAATCTGGGATAAATTTTGATAGATTTTTCAATAAGTATTGGTTTTTATTTGATGTTTGTACAAGGTTTTGATGTTACTGTAGTAAAAATATGCAAAATGTCTGTAATGTTTTCAAGTAAATAATTACCTAGAGATAGCCTGATCTCTGATGGGTTCTCCATTGCAATCTCAGAATAGAGATTAAATAATAATAAACAGAAGATAAGTATTAATGAGACTAAAGGAAACCTAAGGAAGTTTCTACTTTCTCCTCCTCTGCAGTGCACATGATCCACAAAGTAATGGTAAAAGTATTACATTTTAATTTAAATTGTTTGTGATAAGCAGCATTTTAATGTATTTTCAGTGTGATTCCATCAAGTTGTCAAATAGTCTATAGAATGGTTTGGTACCAATGATTAACATTACAATGAAATTATTTTCTGATTTAAGGTACAGTATTTTCCTTGTAACAAGTAATCTCTTTCCCGGGTATATTGCCTGTACAATCACTTTCAACTGATAATATAATGAAGGTATGTGATAACTCAGTCCACTGTTTGAAAACTTCAGCCTCATTAGCAGTCGTTCTCCGCCAGCTTTAGAGTAGGTCTTCTATCGTAGCATCAGCAAGAAAACCCTGATATTTAAAAATAATACCACTAACAATAATAATAACCAGTATTTCTGCATTTATAAAAATTATTCAAATATTCAAATTATTCAAATATTAAAATCTTAATTTCTAAAAGCTTCTGTGAAACTGGAGAATTTTAGCAAGGAGTAGTATTTATAAAGAATTCACATGGAAAGTCCCTAATTTGTTCTCTTTGTTTCCATTCACTGTAAAAATTAACCTTAATAATTCTTAGTCACAGTTGAGTTCATGTGTGCAAAGGATTTAATTATGTTTTGTGCAACACTTCAATTTTAGAGTTCTTTAAAAAAGAACATCTACTAAAGTATCAACTTCTGGCAAGGTCTCAAGGGCTGATTTAGTAACTTGATGATTTACAGCTGTAGAGAGAGTTCCCAATAAAATAACAATGTTTCCTAGCTCCATGAAAAAACCTTACAGGAGTATGTGTTTTAATCCTTCATTTAAAACTCACACTTGACCTTATACAGTTACTTACTCAGGGCTGTGCATTTCAAAATTATTTTGACTGCTTTGGAAGTGAATTCTTTGGGAGGAAAAAAAAATTGCAAAGCACAAAGCAGCAGTACTATCAAATTTTTAAAAAGGTTTGAGTTTCCAGTAGCAATTATTACTTCTCTTGGTAATAGAAGTGTCAATGTTATTTTTCAGGGGGAGAAAAAAAACAACAAACAAACCCAGAAATTAACTTTCATATTCTGGATGATAGGGTCTGTCACCTTCAGATAACCTAAGAACTTTAAAATTATTTTGCTTAAAAGAGGAGTACTATGATTCCTTAAAGGCAGAAATAATTCTGAAGATACCAATTTTTGTTCCAGGAAATTTTCTTTACATTAGTGACTAGTAACATTAACATTGACACTTCAAGGTGAAGTGTAAAGGTCTTGTCTTTGGTCTTTTCTTAATGGCAATTGATCCGAAGAAAGATAAAGTAGAACTTATGTGCTCAGGATCTGATATTTAAGAAAGAACCATAAAACTAAAATAAGAAAAATATATTAATTTAGAGGAAGAATAAAAAATTTCTTACTTTTCTTTACTGATTGGCAGCCTGCTGGACAATTTAGCCATCAAAATTCATGCAAGAAAACTGAACTTCATATGGTTTTATAAACTTATTTCAATATATTAACACCAATAGTAGAACCATCTATCGAAAATTATTTTAATTCCTGGTCAACTTCTCAAGAAGAAAGAAGGAAAGTAAGTTTGAGTGAGTAGGTAATGGCTGCTGTATATGTACCTACCACACACAGTAATTATCAAAAAACCTTTTTGCCGAGGTCATTTTACAAAAACTAAAACACTTACCAAATTCATACCTTGATACTCAAGATGGGTACTACTACTTTTAAAACAAACTAACCCTCCCAGAGAAATGTTCCCTTTCAAAATCATATTTAGGATTTTTTTTTCTAGATCAGATATTGAAAAGGTATAATATGTATTAGATTGGCCAAGTTCTCTTTACATGTTAACATTCACTCCTTCTTAATTTAAATAATTTAATTTAATCTTCCCACAATCAGCTTTTTTGCCTGTAGTGTATATGGAATTCTTACTTTTTCAGCTAAGATTAGGGTTTTGACATAGGAGTTAGGACTTATAAATAAAAATAATATACATTTATAAATACTAGCCTATATGCGAAAAATCTGTTCATTCAAGTCACTCATTTGATAGTGTAATTGAGCTTGGCTTGGTTTTGAGAAAGTCAGTAGGAAATATATTTCATACCTGATTTGTTTTATCCTTCAAAATTCTGTATTAGGAAGAAGCTTGAGCCTTTTCCTCCAGCTTTGCTTCCTAAATTGTAAGAGTGACCTCTAGTGCTTTAGTGCTTTGCTGTGTGATGCAAGTCTTTCCTTGCAATGGTTTTATTATGCCTCCCTGTAAGCAACTGATTTAGTTTTGTGCATAGTGCCAAATGCTATTAATGTGCAATTCAATTATCATGGTCTTGTGAAAATGGATGTATTCATAAACTGTACAATGCAGAATGATGAAGAGAATTAAAGCTGTGGCTGGATTGCAGCAGGCTGTTTAACAAGAGGAACTTAGTATTCATGGTCAGGGCTACACTATGCACTTGAGTATCAAATGAGATATCATTACTGAATGACAGCACAAGATCATTTTGATGCCTCAATGTGAATGCCTGGCTCATGGGAGCATGTTTAGTTTACAAACCATCCATATGCAAAACCCTAGGCTATAGAGCTCTTCAAACTTCTCTGCCATTGCTCAAACGTTTCCAGGGAGCTGTCCCCTGACACTGGCCTAAGGTTATTCCTGAACATTCCTCCTTGCTTTGGCGTGCACTTTCTTACTACAGAGGCATTGCTCTCGTTCCTCCCCGTTCCTGTGATGCACAACTCGTGCCTTAGTAAGAAAGGGAGAAAATATGCTCAGTTCAGGCTATGAGCATCTGGTGTTCAGGCTACGGTTTCATCATATGTATGCAAAATGAAATCCTTCAGCTTGCTGAAGCTGAATCAAATGCAACAAGAACAGCTCAGAACTACAGCTCAGTGATAAACCCCCCTGAAAATTAGTTTCTTGGTGAGTTTTTCTTTCCTCTTTAATTTAAAGATAATTAATCTGCTGTAAAATTGGAAGCAGAGATTTTCAGGTATGTATCAGATTTGCCTCTTAGAGAGCAGATTGTCTTTGAAACTGTAATCACTGTCTTTACTTTGCAATACCACCCTACTGGCTGGCTATGAATTACTCATTTTTTTAAAAACTTTATGCTGGAACTGATAGCGTTCTCTTCTTTAGTCATGCATGAACAATATTCCCTAAGCAACCAATGCAGAGACCATGAAGTCTTGCTATTCACCTTTTTCCCTGTTATTTGTACTGATCTTGAATGGCACGGTAATGTCCATTAGAGTTACTGGAGTGCCAGCTTAACACAGGAGATGCAGATACCAGCTCTCAGAATTGGAAATTGCTAAAACCCAAGCTGAAACAGTACACAATAGAAATCTGTCAGTAATCTCCATATAGGACACGATACCTTGGAAAACGCTACACTTACAAACAGAAAACAAAATTGAAAATGGGGAAGAACATGCCTCCCTTAGAGAAATGCTGCTTTCAGATACTCTTTGACTGTGAGCCTTGTAAACAATATTCTGTAGAGACCTGTGACAAAAATCTACAGGATTTTCACCCTAGCAACTTGCTGTCATGATTTCAAAGCAGTAAGCTTTTGCCTCAAAAAACAACATTTATTGCAAATGCAAATAAAATACCCCAGAAGTTTTCAAAACACTCTGCATTGAGTTTATATTACATGCAATACTTACATTTATTCCCTGCTACTGCCGAGTGCCAGTTACGAACAGACAGGAGAAACAGCAGCTTCAGGAAGATTTCGGTCACAGAATCCATGTTCACATTCACGGAGCCACCCAAAAGAGCAGGACTGTTAGGAAACAGCTGCTCTGTACGTACTTTAGTCCTGATCCTGCCTCTTCCTCTCACCGCCTCCCTCTGCCTCTCCTTGCCGTGCTTTCCCAGGGACCAGTCCCCTCAACCAAACGCGCTCCGCGTCTCCTCACACAGACGCACGCCCCTCCGCATCCGCTTTCTTCCCCCCTC